>NC_068429.1:2839609-3012714 GCF_023373465.1 Oncorhynchus keta | reverse complement strand
GTTTTCTGTTTTTTATTTGTTATTTTTGAAACAAGTAATTTTTTTATTTCACTTCACCAATTTGGACTATTGTATATGTGTCCATTACATAAAATCCAAATAAAAATCAATTTAAATTACTCTCGGCTAAGGATCCTTACAAGGCACCCGGATCTTCGTCCTCAATACCTCCGTCTCTTTCTCCTGCGAATGACGGGGATGAGGGGCTTGTCGGGCGCCTGAAGTAAATCCTTCCCATCCAACTCGTTGAAGAAAGATTATTCCTTCTTTACGGGGTGAGTAATCACTGTCCTCATATCTAGAAACTATTTTCGGTCATAAGACACGGTGGCAGAAACATTATGTACAAAATAAGTTACAAATAATGCAAAACAACATACACAATAGCACAATATCGGGATTGTAAAATGGCTGCCATCTCACTTTGTGGCCATTTCTCATTCCAATATGTTCTAGGCTCTGGCTTAGAAACACCATGCCGATGAATCAATAGACTTTACCAGAGGAAGGAAGGAGAGCTGGAGGGCCAAGGGATAACTCAGCAAACTACAATCCCACAGAGCTGAAAAAGGCATCCTATGAAGTTCAAGACCACAGTCAAAAAGCCACATACAATGGGGAAAACCTAATCAAGCCCGCTACAGTGGCCATGGCATGGTGCTAAAATAGCCTGTGAGCTTAAACAGTCCTGCTGTATAATGACATTGTTGCTCAGTGTATTAATGACATGGCAAATGATTGACAGGGTGAAGGGAGGAAACAACATGTTTGGCAGCTAGATGAGTCAGCTTGTATTCATCGGAATGCAGTTTTGATGGAAAACTTGACGAGGAGATCCACAGATGATGATGCAATCTCTATTGCACTCCCGTTGCCCTTTCCCTCTTGGACAAAAGGAACATCTACGTTAGAATGCTATTCATTGACTCCATTCAACACCGTAGTGCCCTCAAAGCTCATCACTAAGCTAAGGACCCTGGGACTAAACACCTCCCTCTGCAACTGGATCCTGGACTTCCTGAGGGGCCGACCCCAGTTGGTGATGGTAGGTAACAACACATCTTCCACGCAGATCCTCAACACGGGGGGCCCCTCAGGGGTCCGTGCTCAGTCCACTCCTGTACTCCCTGTTCACCCATGACTGCATGGCCAGGCCCGACTCAAACACCATGAATACGTTTTCTGATGACACAACAGTGGTAGGCCTGATCACCGACAACGATGAGACAGCCTATAGGGAGGAGGTCAGAGACCAGGTCGTGTTGTGCCAGGACAACAACCTCTCCCTCAACATGATCAAGACAAAGGAGATGATTGTGGACTACACACACCCCCAGCACACACCCATTCTCATCAATGGGGCTGTAGTGGAGCAGGATGAGAGCTTCAAGTTCCTTGGTGTCCACATCAACAACAAACTAGAATGCCCCAAACACACCAAGACAGTTGTGAAGAGGGCACAACAAAGCCTATTCCCCCTCAGGAAACTTAAAAGATTTGGCATGGGTCCTCTGATACTCAAAAAGTTCAACAGCTGCACCATCAAGAGAGTCCTGACTAGTTGTGTCACCGCCTGTTACGGCAACTGCTCGGCCTCCAACCGCAAGGCACGACAGAGGGTAGTGCATATGGCCCAGTACATCACTGGGGCAAAGCTTCCTGCCATCCAGGACCTCCATACCAGGCGGTGTCAGAGGAAGGCCCTAAACATTGTCAAAGACTCGAGCCAACCTAGTCATAGACTGCTCTCTCTGCTACCGCACGGCAAGCGGTACCGGAGCGCCAAGTCTAGGTCCAAGAGGCTCCTAAACAGCTTCTACCCCCAAGCCATAAGACTCCAGAACATCTAATCAGATGGCTACCCAGACTATTTGCATTGCCCCCCTTTTTACACCACTGCTGCTCTCTGTTTATTATCCATGTCACTTTACCTACATGTACACTCTCGTTGGTTGGCCCTCGCTTCATACTCGTCGCTAAACCCACTGGCTACAGGTCATCTACAAGCCTCTGCTAGGTAAAGCCCCGCCCTATCTCCCAGCTCACTGGTCACCATAGCAGCATCCACTCGTAGCACACGCTCCAGCAGGTATATCTCACTGGTCACCCCCAAAGCCAATTCCTCCTTTGGTTGCCTTTCCTTCCAGTTCTCTGCTGCCACTGACTGGAACGAACTGCAGAAATCACTGAAGCTGGAGATTCCCATCTCCCTCACTAGCTTTAAGCACCAGCTGTCAGAGCAGCTCACAGATCACTGCACTTGTACATAGCCCATCTGTATACAGCCCATCTATCTACCTCATCCCCATACTGCATTTTATTTATTTTGCTCCCTATGCACCACAGTATCTCTACTTGCACATCCATCTTCTGCACATCTACCATTCCAGTGTTTAATTGCCATATTGTAATTACTTCGCCACCATGGCCTATTTATTGCCTTCTCCCTTATTTGCACACTATTTGTATATAGACTTTTTTTCTTTTTTTTTCTACTGTATTATTGACTGTATGTTAGTTTATTCCATGTGTAACTCTGTGTTGTTGTATGTGTCGAACTGCTTTGCTTTATCTTGGCCAGGTCGCAGTTGTAAATGAGAACTTGTTCTCAACTAGCCTACCTGGTTAAATAAAGATGGAGTAAAAAATATTTTGATTTCAATTTGGAGTATACTTTACAAATACTCGTAATATATACAAATATACATTGTTTCCTCTTGGGCAACTGGCTGCTTTGATGTCACACATACAGCAAATCTGTCTCACACACACCACACAGACACAGACACAGACACAGACACAGACACAGACACACACACCTGGGTGTGTGTCCACATCCACCACCTTCTCCAGCCATATGGACAAAACAACCTCAAACCAGCTTTTCACAACCAACTACCATCAAATGTTGTATGTCGCCTAATATAACTTATCATTATAACCAGCTGAAATCATATCAGGTAACCTTTAGTCGATCTCGAGCAATACATTTGAAAAATGACTATTTATATGTGTTACCGTCAAAGGTAAGTGATTGTTCCCTTTTCTAAAAGTTGTCTGTGTTATCAGCATACATTTTCCACGTTTGACTGACACAAATTTAGGGAAAGCTTTGACTATATACAGACTCGGTGAGCATAGCCTTGCTATTGAGAAAGGCCGCCGTAGACAGACATGGCTCTCAGGAGAAGACAGGCTATGTGCCCACAAAATGAGGTGGAAACTGAGCTGCATTTCCTAACCTCCTGCCCAATATTAGAGACACAGATTTCCCTCAGATTATACAGACCCATATAAAATTTGAAAACAAACCCAATTTTGATAAACTCCTATATCTACTGGGTGAAATTCCACAGAGTGCCATCAAAGTAGCAAGATTTGTGACCTGTTGCCACAAGAAAAAGGCAACCAGTGAAGAACAAACACCATTGTAAATACAACCCATATTTATGTTTATTTATTTTCCCTTTTGTACTTTAACAATTTGCATATCATTACAGTGTAATTTTTACTGTTAATTTTGATTGTTTATTTCACTTTTGTATATTATCTACTTCACTTGCATTAGCAATGTTAACATATGTTTCCCATACCCATAAAGATCAATGTTAACATATGTTTCCCATACCAGTAAAGATCAATGTTAACATATGTTTCCCATACCAGTAAAGATCAATGTTAACATATGTTTCCCATACCAGTAAAGATCAATGTTAACATATGTTTCCCATACCAGTAAAGATCAATGTTAACATATGTTTCCCATACCAGTAAAGATCAATGTTAACATATGTTTCCCATACCAGTAAAGATCAATGTTAACATATGTTTCCCATACCAGTAAAGATCAATGTTAACATATGTCTCTAATACCAGTAAAGATCAATGTTAACATATGTTTCCCATACCAATAAAGAGCAATGTTAACATATGTTTCCCATACCAGTAAAGATCAATGTTAACATATGTTTCCCATACCAATAAAGAGCAATGTTAACATATGTTTCCCATACCAATAAAGAGCAATGTTAACATATGTTTCCCATACCAGTAACATATGTTTCCCATGCCCATAAAATGTAGAGAGAGTCTGTCATATCTGAATGAATGTCAGTCTGATCATGACAACACTCCCACACCTTTACAAGTATTCCCTCAACTATATGTTTCTTTGGAATGCTAATTTCATCATGACCACCTCTCCCATCATCGGCTGATCACCAGTTTTCTTAGCTACAGATTGTTAGCCCAGATAATGTGATTTAACCCCCTAGAGTCTATTAATGCATGGTGCATCAATCTAAATTACATAACAAATATCCCCATCAAAATCTGTCAGTTTAAGAGATATCAGGTTTTCTTTTCAATGGATGAGTATCAATCACGCATCTGCCAGTGTCACACTTCCCCATCTGTGGTGAAGAGACAGAGCTACAGTAGAGTGGTATCTGAACAGACCAGGAGACAGCCCATCTGTGGTGAAAGGAGACAGAAGAGCTACATTAGAGTGGTATCTGAAGGAGTTCACACATATGCTGAGCAGTTGTTGGCTTCTTTTCCTTCAAGCAATCTCAATTAGGTTGTGGTTGGGTGATTATGGAGATGGTCATCTGATGCAACACTCCATCACTCTACTTCTTGGTCAAACAGCCCTTACACAGTCTGGAGGTGTGTTGGGTCACTGTCCTGTTGAAAAACAAATGATAGTCCTATTTAAAGCAGATGGGATGGCGTATACAGCTGCAGAATGCTGTAGTGTGCTGGTTAGGGTGAGCCTTGAATTCTAAATAAATTACAGATAGGTTCAGCAGCAAAGCACCCCACACACCATCACACTCCTCCATGCTTCACGGTGGGAACCACACATGCTGAGATCATCCGTTCACCTACTCTGCGTCTCACAAAGACACGGTGGTTAGAACCAAAAATCATCAGACCAATGGATAGATTTCCAGGTCTAAAGTCCACTGCTTGTGTTTCTTGGCCCAAACAAGTCTATTCTTCTTATTTATGTCCTTTAGTAGTGGTTTCTTTGCAGCAATTCAACCATGAAGGCCAAAAGCTCTTTGGCGAAAACAACATCAGGCTCCAGAGCAAAGAGAAAACTTTAATTTCCTCAGAGAGGGAATTCATCTTGCAGCAGTCATACACCTGTAAACGGTAATCAGGAAAATAGAAAATGACAACCTTACATTTACATTACATTTAAGTCATTTAGCAGACGCTCTTATCCAGAGCCAGAACCTTGCAGAACCTTGCAGAACCTTGCATAACATCGATTGCCCTCTCAAGTTGAGATAATAAGAATAACCTCATACAATGAAAACTATATTCACCTGAAGTGATGCTTGATCCGTGCCAGCAGCCTGAAGTAGGGAGTCAGGTGTTGTTGCCAGTCATAAGCTATCCACCAGCACCGTACCATCCTCCAGTCCAACCAGCTGTGGGATGTTGACCCCTGTCACAGTGCTGTCCTTCACAACACCAGCAATCTCTCCACAGATTCCAGAGGAAGGCAGCTGGACTACACGTACCTCTTAAAAATGTACAAATGATGTGAGATCCATAAAAGTAGTGCCAATCATATTGAAGGTCAATTAAATAATATTGTTGTTTATGCTTTACATACCAAGTGTTGTCATTGATTCCTTGTAGAGACGCCACACTGCAGCTTTTGTCACATCGGATCCCGGCAGCAGCTTTCCACCAACGTGTTTGTGTCCTGGGTGGCGGGTTAGGGTTAGGATCATGGTAACACTATGGCATTATCCTCTGCGGAGTTGTTGATGAAGTTCACCACTCGCTGCTTGTCCTCATGCCTCAGGTGTGACCTGCTTGCTTGCAGCTTGTGTGTTCTGCAGCTCTCTATTTGATGACTGGTGGAGGACAGAGGGTCTTTCTGATTATTGACCATTCTCCTTGTATGAGGAGAGACAGGTGTGTTCTACAGGTCTTTCTGATGGGATTAGACCATTCTCCTTGCATTAGACCATTCTCCTTGTATGACTGGTGGAGGAGAGACAGGTGTGTTCTACAGGTCTTTCTGATGGGAGGCATTAGACCATTCTCCTTGTATGAGGAGAGACAGGTGTGTTCTACAGGTCTTTCTGATGGGAGGCATTAGACCATTCTCCTTGTATGAGGAGAGACAGGTGTGTTCTACAGGTCTTTCTGATGGGAGGTATTAGACCATTCTCCTTGTATGACTGGTGAGGAGAGACAGGTGTGTTCTACAGGTCTTTCTGATGGGAGGCATTAGACCATTCTCCTTGTATGAGGAGAGACAGGTGTGTTCTACAGGTCTTTCTGATGGGAGGTATTAGACCATTCTCCTTGTATATGACTGGTGAGGAGAGACAGGTGTGTTCTACAGGTCTTTCTGATGGGAGGTATTAGACCATTTCTCCTTGTATGACTGGTGAGGAGAGACAGGTGTGTTCTACAGGTCTTTCTGATGGGAGGCATTAGACCATTCTCCTTGTATGAGGAGAGACAGGTGTGTTCTACAGGTCTTTCTGATGGGAGGCATTAGACCATTCTCCTTGTATGAGGAGAGTCAGGTGTTTTCTACAGGTCTTTCTGATGGGAGGTATTAGACCATTCTCCTTGTATGACTGGTGAGGAGAGACAGGTGTGTTCTACAGGTCTTTTTTCTGATGGGGAGGCATTAGACCATTCTCCTTGTATGAGGAGAGTCAGGTGTGTTCTACAGGTCTTTCTGATGGGAGGCATTAGACCATTCTCCTTGTATGAGGAGAGTCAGGTGTTTTCTACAGGTCTTTCTGATGGGAGGTATTAGACCATTCTCCTTGTATGACTGGTGAGGAGAGACAGGTGTGTTCTACAGGTCTTTCTGATGGGAGGCATTAGACCATTCTCCTTGTATGAGGAGAGTCAGGTGTGTTCTACAGGTCTTTCTGATGGGAGGCATTAGACCATTCTCCTTGTATGAGGAGAGTCAGGTGTGTTCTACAGGTCTTTCTGATGGGAGGCATTAGACCATTCTCCTTGTATGAGGTGAGTCAGGTGTGTTCTACAGGTCTTTCTGATGGGAGGTATTGGTCCTTGTATGACTGGTGAGGAGAGACAGGTGTGTTCTACAGGTCTTTCTGATGGGGTTCCATTCTCCTTGTATGAGGAGAGACAGGTGTGTTCTACAGGTCTTTCTGATGGGAGGTATTAGACCATTCTCCTTGTATGAGGAGAGACAGGTGTGTTCTACAGGTCTTTCTGATGGGAGGCATTAGACCATTCTCCTTGTATGACTGGTGAGGAGAGTCAGGTGTGTTCTACTGATGCTGAAAAAAATTTCAGATAGAAATATTTTGTCATTATTATACAATAGGTGGCAGTAATCACCGTCAGACACACCTGGTTAACTTGATGAGTCGTGTCATCATCTGGCGAAAGCTGAGACTTTTTGTTAAGACATGTAGCTTGCCAGCTAAACAATGAACCACAATCCCAATCCATAGAGTACTATCAATACAAACCAATGTCATAGCTAGCTAAAGTTAACCAAATAGGTTCAATGTTAGCTAGTTAGCCAGGAGGGAGGGCCAGGGGCGGAGCTATGGAGAGGGCCAGGGAGGGAGGGAGCAGGGCGGAGCTATGGAGAGGGGGGCCAGGGAGGGAGGGGGCAGGGGCGGAGCCAGGGGAGAGGGGGGCCAGGGTGGGAGGCCAGGGAGGATAGAGAGGTGGGGTAGAAAGTTGTTGGGTAGAGAGAGGTAGAGAGATGTAGAGTTGGGGGGTAGGTAGAGGTAGAGAGGTGGAGTAGAGAGAGTAGAGCGAGAGGTGGGGTAGAGAGGTAGAGAGGTGGGTTTATGATAGAGAGGTAGAGAGAGAGGTGGGGCAGAGAGGTTGAGATAGAGGAGAAGTAGAGGTAGAGGTGAAGTAGAGGTAGAGGTGGATAGGAGGTAGAGAGAGAGGTGGGGCAGAGAGAGGTGAGGTGAAGTAGAGGTAGAGGTGAGGGAGAGAGGTAGAGGTGAAGTAGAGGTAGAGGTGGCGCAGAGAGAGGTAGAGGTGAAGTAGAGGTAGAGGTGGGGTGGGATAGAGGTAGAGGTAGAGAGAGCGAGAGGTGGGGCAGAGAGAGTTAGAGGTGAAGTAGAGGTGGGGCAGAGAGAGGTAGAGGTGGGATAGAGTTAGAGAGAGAGGGTGGGGCAGAGAGAGGTAGAGGTGAAGTAGAGGTAGAGGTGGGGGTAGAGCGAGGTAGAGGTGAAGTAGAGGTAGAGGTGGGGTAGTAGAGAGGTAGAGGTGAAGTAGAGGGAGGAGGTGGGGTAGAGAGAGAGGTAGAGGTGAAGTAGAGGTAGAGGTGGGATAGAGGTAGAGGTAGAGAGAGGTGGGGTAGAGAGAGGTAGAGGTGAAGTAGAGGTAGAGGTGGGGCAGAGAGGAGGTAGAGGTGAAGTAGAGGTAGAGGTAGAGGTGAAGTAGAGGGGGTAGAGGTGGGGTAGAGGGAGGTAGAGGTGAAGTAGAGGTAGAGGTGGGGCAGAGAGAGGTAGAGGTGAAGTAGAGGTAGAGAGGTGGGGTAGAGAGGTAGAGGTAGAGAGGTGGGTAGAGAGAGGGAGGGAGGGGTATAGAGGTGGGTAGAGAGAGAGTAGGGAGGGGTATAGAGGTGGAGGTAGAGAGGTGGGGTAGAGAGAAGTGGAGAGGTGGAGTAAAGAGAGGAGGGGTAGAGGGAGGGAGAGGCAGAGAGGAGGGGGTAGAGAGAGGTATAGGTAGAGAGGTAGAGTTAGAGAGGAGGATGTAGAGAGAGGTAGAGGCAGAGAGCTGTGTAGAGGTAGAAAGAGGTAGAGGCAGAGTGAGGTGTAGAGGCAGAGAGACGAGGGGAGGTAGAGAGTTAGAGTGGGCGTTTACAGCCAGTCTGTGTGAAAGAAGGGTAATTGTTTCCTGGTGTCAAGTTTCTGCTCTTTGCCTGCTTCTCTAAATAATAGGCCCTTTTCCATTCCTCCGATATGAGGGTGGCTGGAGTTCTTTCTAGAAGTACGTGTGGGTGTATGTGTGTGTGTGTAGCAGTTTAGCGTGGCGCTAAAGATGCTAATCAGATTCATGTTTCAGCTGCTGCTCTACCCCATCTCCACTCAGTCTCCCAGTCAGACAGCCCACAGAATGACTCAACTCTGGAGAATGTAGGTTATTCTAACACAAGGCTAGCCTATCCCACTACTGCTACTGCTAGGTTACTGCTAACAAGGCTAGCCTATCACACTACTGCTACTGCTAGGTTACTGCTAACAAGGCTAGCCTATCACACTACTGCTACTGCTAGGTTACTGCTAACAAGGCTAGCCTATCACATTACTGGTACTGCTAGGTTACTGCTAACAAGGCTAGCCTATCCAATTACTGCTACTGCTAGGTTACTGCTAACAAGGCTAGCCTATCACACTACTGCTACTGCTAGGTTACTGCTAACAAGGCTAGCCTATCACACTACTGTTACTGCTAGGTTACTGCTAACAAGGCTAGCCTATCACATTACTGGCACTGCTAGGTTACTGCTAACAAGGCTAGCCTATCACACTACTGCTACTGCTAGGTTACTGCTAACAAGGCTAGCCTATCACAGTACCACTACTGCTAGGTTACTGCTAACAAGGCTAGCCTATCACACTAATGTTACTGCTAGGTTACTTTTATATTTACTTCACCTTTATTTAACCGGGTAGGCTAGTCGAGAACAAGTTCTTATTTACAACTGCGACCTGGCCAAGATAAAGCAAAGCAGTGCGACACAAACAACAGAGTTACACATGGAATAAACTAACATACAGTCAATAATACAGTAGAAAAAGTCTATATACAGTGTGTGTTAATGAGGTAAGATAAGGGAGGTAAGGCAATAAATAGGACATAGTGGCAATTTAATCACAATATACCAATTAAACACTGGAGTGATAGATGTGCAGAAGATGAATGTGCAAGTAGAGATACTGGGGGTGCAAAGGATAAAGATAAATAAATACAATATGGGGATGAGAGGTAGATATGGGCTGTTTACAGATGGGCTGTGTACAGGTGCAGTGATCTGTGAGTTGCTCTGACAGCTGGTGTTTAAAGCTAGTGAGGAGATATTAGTCTCCAGCTTCAGTGATTTTGCAGTTCGTTCCAGTCATTGGCAGCAGAGAACTGGAAGGAAAGGTGGCCAAATGAGGAATGGCTTTGGGGGTGACCAGTGAAATATACCTGCTGAAGCGCGTGCTGCAGGTGGGTGCTGCTATGGTGACCAGTGAGCTGAGATAAGGCGGGGCTTTCCCTAGCAGGGTCTTGTAGATGACCTGGAGCCAGTGGGTTTGGCGGCGAGTATGAAAGCGAGGGCCAGCCAACGACAGTATAGAGGCCGCAGTGGTGGGTAGTATATGGGGCTTTGGTGACAAAACAGATGGCACTGTGATAGACTGCATCAATTTGTTGAGTAGAGTGTCTCCTCCTTTGAAGAGGGGATGATCGCGGCAGCTTTCCAATCTTTAAGAATCTTAGATGATACGAAAAGAGAGGAGGAACAGGCTAATAATAGGGGTTGCAACAATTTCGGCAGATAATTTTAGAAAGAGAGGGTCCAGATTGTCTTGCCCAGCTGATTTGTAGTTGTCCAGATTTTGCAGCTCTTCAAAACATCAGCTGTCTGGATTTGGGTGAAGGATAAGCAGGGAGGGAGGCTTGGGCCAGTTGCTGTGCGGGGTGCAGGGCTGTTGGCTGGGGTAGGGGTAGCCAGGTGGAAAGCATGACCAGCTGTAGAAAATGCTTATTGAAATTCTCAATTTTAGTGGATTTATCGGTGGTGACAATGTTCCCTATCTTCAGTGCAGTGGGCAGCTGGGCGGAGGTGTTCTTATCCTCCATTGACTTTACAATGTCCCAGAACTTTTTTGAGTTTGTGCTACAGGATGCAAATTTAACCTTAACACTCTAACTGCCTGTGTATATTGGTTCCTAACTTCCCTGAAAAGTTGCATATCATGGGGGCTATCCGGTGCTAATAGGATGTTTTTGTGCTGGTCAAGGGCAGGCAGGTCTGGAATGAACCAAGGGCTATATCTGTTCCTGGTTCTTAATTTTTTTGGTGAGGAAAGCACTTTTAAAGAATAACCAGGCATCCTCTACTGACAGGATGAGGTCAATATCCTTCCAGGATACCTGGGCCAGGTCGATTAGAAAGGCCTGCTCGCTGAAGTGTTTTAGGGAGCGTTTGACAGTGATGAGGGTGGTCGTTTGACCGCAGACCCATTACGGATGCACGCAAAGAGGCAGTGATCGCTGAGATCATGGTTAAAAACAGCAGAGGTGTATTTGGAAGGTCAAGTTAGTTAGGATGATATCTATGAGGGTGCCCGTGTTTAAGGATTTGGGGTTGTACCTGGTAGGATCATTGATAATTTGTGTGAGATTGAGGGCATCAAGCTTAGATTGTAGGATGGCTGGGGTGCTAAGCATGTCCCAGTTTAGGTCCCCTAGCAGCACAAGCTACTGCTAACAAGGCTAGCCTATCACAGTACTGCTACTACTATGTTACTGCTAACAATTCTCGCCTATTACAGTACTGCTACTGCTAGGTTACTGCTAACAATTCTAGCCTATCACACTACTGCTACTGCTAACAAGGCTAGCCTATCACAGTTCTGCTACTGCTAGGTTAGTGCTATTAAGGCTAGCCTATCACAGTACTGCCACTGCTAGGTTACTGCTAAAAAGGCTAGCCTATCACAGTACTGCCACTGCTAGGTTACTGCTAAAAAGGCTAGCCTATCACAGTGCTACTACTGCTAGGTTAAGGCTAGCCTTAATAGCACATCACAGTACTGGTACTGCTAGGTTACTGCTAACAAGGCAAGCCTATCACACTACTGCTACTGCTAGTTTAGTGCTATTAAGGCTAGCCTATGACAGTGCTGCTACTGCTAGGTTACTGCTATTAAGGCTAGCCTATCACAATACTGCTACTGCTAGGTTGATGGTATTACTCTGAGCAGACCAGTGGCTCCACAAGGTTATATTGTTGTGAGGGTAGCCTAGCGGTTAGAGCATTGGAATAGTAACCGGAAGGTTGCAAGTTCAAACCCCCGAGCTGACAAGGTACAAATCTGTCGTTCTGCCCCTGAACAAGGGAGTTAACCCACTGTTCCTAGGCCGTCATTGAAAATAAGAATTTGCTCTTAACTGACTTGCCTAGTTAAATAAAGGTAAAAAAGATAAATAAATAAAAGGGGTTGGGTCTGGTCCAATGTAACATGGTACACTGGTCTAATGGAACAGGGAGGTTGTAAACTCTACTCTGAGTTGAGTCATAGTGGCTGTCTAATGGATCAGGGAGGTTGTAAACTCTACTCTGAGTTGAGTCATAGTGGCTGTCTAATGGATCAGGGAGGTTGTAAACTCTACTCTGAGTTGAGTCATAGTGGCTGTCTAATGGATCAGGGAGGTTGTAAACTCTACTCTGAGTTGAGTCATAGTGGCTGTCTAATGGAACAGGGAGGTTGTAAACTCTACTCTGAGTTGAGTCATAGTGGCTGTCTAATGGAACAGGGAGGTTGTAAACTCTACTCTGAGTTGAGTCATAGTGGCTGTCTAATGGATCAGGGAGGTTGTAAACTCTACTCTGAGTTGAGTCATAGTGGCTGTCTAATGGAACAGGGAGGTTGTAAACTCTACTCTGAGTTGAGTCATAGTGGCTGTCTAATGGATCAGGGAGGTTGTAAACTCTACTCTGAGTTGAGTCATAGTGGCTGTCTAATGGATCAGGGAGGTTGTAAACTCTACTCTGAGTTGAGTCATAGTGGCTGTCTAATGGATCAGGGAGGTTGTAAACTCTACTCTGAGTTGAGTCATAGTGGCTGTCTAATGGATCAGGGAGGTTGTAAACTCTACTCTGAGTTGAGTCATAGTGGCTGTCTAATGGAACAGGGAGGTTGTAAACTCTACTCTGAGTTGAGTCATAGTGGCTGTCTAATGGAACAGGGAGGTTGTAAACTCTACTCTGAGTTGAGTCATAGTGGCTGTCTAATGGAACAGGGAGGTTGTAAACTCTACTCTGAGTTGAGTCATAGTGGCTGTCTAATGGAACAGGGAGGTTGTAAACTCTACTCTGAGTTGAGTCATAGTGGCTGTCTAATGGATCAGGGAGGTTGTAAACTCTACTCTGAGTTGAGTCATAGTGGCTGTCTAATGGATCAGGAGGTTGTAAACTCTACTCTGAGTTGAGTCATAGTGGCTGTCTAATGGAACAGGGAGGTTGTAAACTCTACTCTGAGTTGAGTCATAGTGGCTGTCTAATGGAACAGGAGGTTGTAAACTCTACTCTGAGTTGAGTCATAGTGGCTGTCTAATGGAACAGGGAGGTTGTAAACTCTACTCTGAGTTGAGTCATAGTGGCTGTCTAATGGATCAGGGAGGTTGTAAACTCTACTCTGAGTTGAGTCATAGTGGCTGTCTAATGGATCAGGGAGGTTGTAAACTCTACTCTGAGTTGAGTCATAGTGGCTGTCTAATGGAACAGGGAGGTTGTAAACTCTACTCTGAGTTGAGTCATAGTGGCTGTCTAATGGAACAGGAGGTTGTAAACTCTACTCTGAGTTGAGTCATAGTGGCTGTCTAATGGATCAGGAGGTTGTAAACTCTACTCTGAGTTGAGTCATAGTGGCTGTCTAATGGATCAGGAGGTTGTAAACTCTACTCTGAGTTGAGTCATAGTGGCTGTCTAATGGAACAGGGAGGTTGTAAACTCTACTCTGAGTTGAGTCATAGTGGCTGTCTAATGGAACAGGGAGGTTGTAAACTCTACTCTGAGTTGAGTCATAGTGGCTGTCTAATGGAACAGGGAGGTTGTAAACTCTACTCTGAGTTGAGTCATAGTGGCTGTCTAATGGAACAGGGAGGTTGTAAACTCTACTCTGAGTTGAGTCATAGTGGCTGTCTAATGGAACAGGGAGGTTGTAAACTCTACTCTGAGTTGAGTCATAGTGGCTGTCTAATGGATCAGGGAGGTTGTAAACTCTACTCTGAGTTGAGTCATAGTGGCTGTCTAATGGAACAGGGAGGTTGTAAACTCTATTCTGAGTTGAGTCATAGTGGCTGTCTAATGGAACAGGGAGGTTGTAAACTCTACTCTGAGTTGAGTCATAGTGGCTGTCTAATGGAACAGGGAGGTTGTAAACTCTACTCTGAGTTGAGTCATAGTGGCTGTCTAATGGAACAGGGAGGTTGTAAACTCTACTCTGAGTTGAGTCATAGTGGCTGTCTAATGGATCAGGGAGGTTGTAAACTCTACTCTGAGTTGAGTCATAGTGGCTGTCTAATGGACACACTCTGTCCTGACATCACTACGTCTCCTGGCTGGAGAGTGATTAGACCAGACCGGCGAGGAAGAGGTGAAACACATTCAGTCACTGACTCCTCAGCATCTGGGCTGTGCAATTTAGACTGACAGACTGAAAAACAGTAATTACATAAAACTCTCTAAAGCCACAAGCAACTCAGAGCAAACTGAAGGAAACAACATTCAACTTGTTGATGATTCCTGACTGACGGCCACTGGGGATGCAATGTGCAAATCAAAGGAAAAGGAAGAACAAAAATACAGGATACCGAGAGACTGAGTTCCCCAGAGAATAGGGTGTCATATGGGACGTACCCCTTAGTTCCCCAGAGAATAGGGTGTCATATGGGACGTACCCTTAGTTCCCCAGAGAATAGGGTGTCATATGGGACGTACTTAGTTCCCCAGAGAATTGGGTGTCATATGGGACGTACCCTTAGTTCCCCAGAGAATAGGGTGTCATATGGGACGTACCCTTAGTTCCTCAGAGAATAGGGTGTCATATGGGACGTACCCTTAGTTCCCAGAGAATAGGGTGTCATATGGGACGTACCCTTAGTTCCCCAGAGAATAGGGTGTCATATGGGACGTACCCTTAGTTCCCCAGAGAATAGGGTGTCATATGGGACGTACCCTTAGTTCCTCAGAGAATAGGGTGTCATATGGGACGTACCCTTAGTTCCCCAGAGAATAGGGTGTCATATGGGACGTACCCTTAGTTCCCCAGAGAATAGGGTGTCATATGGGACGTACCCTTAGTTCCCTTAGGGTGTCATATGGGACGTACCCTTAGTTCCCCAGAGAATAGGGTGTCATATGGGACGTGTTCCCCAGAGAATAGGGTGTCATATGGGACGTACCCTTAGTTCCCCAGAGAATAGGGTGTCATATGGGACGTACCCTTAGTTCCTCAGAGAATAGGGTGTCATATGGGACCCTTAGTTCCCCAGAGAATAGGGTGTCATATGGGACGTACCCTTAGTTCCCCAGAGAATAGGGTGTCATATGGGACGTACCCTTAGTTCCCCAGAGAATAGGGTGTCATATGGGACGTACCCTTAGTTCCCCAAGGAACTGACTCCCCACCCCTCTACTGACCCTCCATCCCTTCACTGACCCCCACCCCTCTACTGACCCCCACCCCTTCACTGACCCCCACCCCCTCTACTGACCCCCCTCTACTGACCCTCCATCTCTTTCACTGACCCCCACCCCTCTACTGACCCCCACCCCTCTACTGACCCCCCACCCCCTTCACTGACCCCCCACCCCTCTACTGACCCCCACCCCTTCACTGACCCCCACCCCCTCTACTGACCCCCCACCCCTCTACTGACCCCCACCCTCTACTGACCCCCCACCCCCTTCACTGACCCCCACCCCCTCTACTGACCCCCACCCCCTCTACTGACCCCACCCCCTCTACTGACCCCCCACCCCCTACTGACCCCCCCCCCTCACTGACCCCCACCCCCTCTACTGACCCCCCCAGCCCCTACACTGACCACCCCAGCCCCTACACTGACCACCCTAGCCCCTACACTGACCACCCCAGCCCCTACACTGACCACCCCAGCCCCTACACTGACCACACTAGCCCCTACACTGACCACCCTAGCCCCTACACTGACCACCCTAGCCCCTCCACTGACCACCCTAGCCCCTCCACTGACCACCCTAGCCCTCCACTGACCACCCTAGCCCCTACACTGACCACCCTAGCCCCTACACTGACCACCCTAGCCCCTACACTGACCACCCTAGCCCCTACACTGACCACCCTAGCCCTCCACTGACCACCCTAGCCCCTACACTGACCACCCTAGCCCCTACACTGACCACCCTAGCCCCTCCACTGACCACCCTAGCCCTCCACTGACCACCCTAGCCCCTACACTGACCACCCCAGCCCCTACACTGACCACCCTAGCCCCTCCACTGACCACCCTAGCCCCTACACTGACCACCCTAGCCCCTACACTGACCACCCTAGCCCCTCGACTGACCACCCTAGCCCCTACACTGACCACCCTAGCCCCTACACTGACCACACTAGCCCCTACACTGACCACCCTAGCCCCTACACTGACCACCTAGCCCCTACACTGACCCCCACCCCTCTACTGACCCATACAGTCATGAGTGGAGGTAAACTGACTGTACTAAAGACAGGAGGCTGGTGGTATATTAATAGAAAAGGATGGTTCTCGTGGTAATGGAACAGAATAAGTGGAATAAGTGGAGTGTGTTTATGTAAACACAAACAGAACACAACTAAAGAGATTTATCTAGGTAATGTGTGTTTATGTAAACACAAACAGAACACAACTAAAGAGATGTATCTAAGTAATGTGTGTTTTATGTAAACACAAACAGAACACAACTAAAGAGATTTATCTAGGTAATGTGTGTTTATGTAAACACAAACAGAACACAACTAAAGAGATGTATCTAGGCAATGTGTGTTTATGTAAACACAAACAGAACACAACTAAAGAGATTTATCTAGGTAATGTGTGTTTATGTAAACACAAACAGAACACAACTAAAGAGATTTATCTAAGTAATGTGTGTTTATGTAAACACAAACAGAACACAACTAAAGAGATTTATCTAGGTAATGTGTGTTTATGTAAACACAAACAGAACACAACTAAAGAGATTTATCTAGGTAATGTGTTTTATGTAAACACAAACAGAACACAACTAAAGAGATTTATCTAGGTAATGTGTGTTTATGTAAACACAAACAGAACACAACTAAAGAGATTTATCTAGGTAATGTGTGTTTATGTAAACACAAACAGAACACAACTAAAGAGATTTATCTAGGTAATGTGTGTTTATGTAAACACAAACAGAACACAACTAAAGAGATGTATCTAGGTAATGTGTGTTTATGTAAACACAAACAGAACACAACTAAAGAGATTTATCTAGGTAATGTGTGTTTATGTAAACACAAACAGAACACAACTAAAGAGATTTATCTAGGTAATGTGTGTTTATGTAAACACAAACAGAACACAACTAAAGAGATGTATCTAGGTAATGTGTGTTTATGTAAACACAAACAGAACACAACTAAAGAGATTTATCTAGGTAATGTGTGTTTATGTAAACACAAACAGAACACAACTAAAGAGATGTATCTAGGTAATGTGTGTTTATGTAAACACAAACAGAACACAACTAAAGAGATTTATCTAGGTAATGTGTGTTTATGTAAACACAAACAGAACACAACTAAAGAGATTTATCTAGGTAATGTGTGTTTATGTAAACACAAACAGAACACAACTAAAGAGATGTATCTAGGTAATGTGTGTTTATGTAAACACAAACAGAACACAACTAAAGAGATGTATCTAGGTAATGTGTGTTTATGTAAACACACACAGAACACAACTAAAGAGATGTATCTAGGTAATGTGTTTTTATGTAAACACAAACAGAACACAACTAAAGAGATTTATGTAAACATATCTCGTTTCTGATGCCCCCCTCATCCCTGAAAACATTTCACCTACTGTTGCATAACATTAATCTAGCCATGTTGTTCAAAGCAAACGTTATCAGGAAATCATGCAGATATCTGTTGTCACCTGCTTAATTCAAAATAAAATATGAATTTTAAACTAATTAGGCATGCATGAGCAGCAGTTCTGTCCTAAATTAATTTTCAATTTGACTTGCTATGATGCTGCGTGATGTGATGCTCATTAGCATCACTGTAGACCTAACGTTTGCGTGCCAATACAAGGCTATTAAAAACAATCTTTCTATATATTTAACCTTAGCCTATAATATCACAAAGAAAAATAAAACTACCTAAATTCGAACATATAGGAAGCTAATTGGTAAATAATACAATCGCGTGTCTCTCCCCTCGCGCTACAAAAAAAAGAGTGTTTTCAATTATGCGCTCAAGAAAAAAGCGTGACGTCATTACAGCGGTCCAGTCCCGTCGAGTGGCTCTGAGACGCTGCAGAGGAGGACGCAAGGAAAGTAGAGAGCCACCAGAACTATGCAATCACAAAAACACACTCGTCTCTATGGACTGTAAAATGAAAATATCACACATCCTCCACTTGGATTGGAAGAAACAACACATGCGACTCTGATGACCAACACAATAACGGAATTCACTTTTTGGAGTTTGGGAGTTCACTCCGAAATAATCTTTTGGCGTTTCAAGCAACAGTTTGTAAATATCGCTGAGACAGAACGACTGTAAGTAGGAATTTATTTGTTTATCTCGAACATGAAACATTTTAATCTCAACACGTAGCTATAGCTATATACGAGTTGTGTCCGTTTTTCCTTCTCCCTCGCGCACCTTCAGCTGCATCTTCAGGTGTCAATGCAAACGTAGGAAGGTTGTTTTCAAAAGTCGAACTAGTATGTTACCGGCCACAATCAATTGACAACTGTTTAATGGAAGTTACCGCCTATGTCGTGTTCCTGGTCAACGTCTATTTAATATGTCTGGATCTCACGGCAGAACACCGTGCAGCTGAATCATAACTTGATGCGCCTGTGCAGTGCCAGGAAAAGCTATTGCATTTTTACATTAGTTCAATAAATGAATCTTTGTTTTTCCATGGACAAAAAAACAACAGATGAAATGTGGGCTTTGGAAAATGGCAATAACTGTTACCTGGGTTGATCGATTTGGGCAACTTTTTTCACTTTTTCTTAGATGAATCCTTGGTAGACAAATTATTCAGAATAAAACACCTGGGTCCTGTAATCCCCAGGCTCTATCCTGTCGTCCTGTAATCCCCCAGGCTCTATGATGTCATCCTGTAATCCCCAGGCTCTATCCTGTCGTCCTGTAATCCTTCAGGCTCTATGCTGTCGTCCTTTAATCCTCCAGGCTCAATGCTGTCGTCCTGTAATCCCCAGGCTCTATGATGTCATCCTGTAATCCCCCAGGCTCTATGCCGTCGTCCTGTAATCCTCCAGGCTCTATGCCGTCGTCCTGTAATCCTCCAGGCTCTATGCTGTCCTGTCGTCATGTAATCCCCCAGGCTCTATGCCGTCATCCTGTAATCCTCCAGGCTCTATGCCGTCGTCCTGTAATCCTGCAGGCTCTATGCCGTCGTCCTGTAATCCTGCAGGCTCTATGCCGTCGTCCTGTAATCCTTCAGGCTCTATGCCGTCGTCCTGTAATCCTCCAGGCTCTATGCTGTCCTGTCGTCCTGTAATCCCCCAGGCTCTATCCTGTCGTCCTGTAATCCTGCAGGCTCTATGCCGTCGTCCTGTAATCCTGCAGGCTCTATGCCGTCGTCCTGTAATCCTCCAGGCTCTATGCCGTCGTCCTGTAATCCTCCAGGCTCTATGCTGTCCTGTCGTCCTGTAATCCTCCAGGCTCTATGCTGTCCTGTCGTCCTGTAATCCTCCAGGCTCTATCCTGTCGTCCTGTAATCCTCCAGGCTCTATCCTGTCGTCCTGTAATCCTCCAGGCTCTATGCTGTCGTCCTGTAATCCTCCCAGGCTCTATGCTGTCGTCCTGTAATCCTCCAGGCTCAATGCTGTCCTGTCGTACTGTAATCCTCCAGGCTCTAATCCTCTAGGCTGTCGTCCCTGTAATCCTCCAGGCTCTATGCTGTCCTGTCGTACTGTAATCCTCCAGGCTCTATGCTGTCCTGTCGTCCTGTAATCCTCTAGGCTCTATGCCGTCGTCCTGTAATCCTCCAGGCTCTATGCTGTCCTGTCGTCATGTAATCCCCCTCAGGCTCTATGCCGTCATCCTGTAATCCTCCAGGCTCTATGCCGTCCTCCAGCCCTGTAATCCTGCAGGCTCTATGCCGTCGTCCTGTAATCCTGCAGGCTCTATGCTGTCCTGTCGTCCTGTAATCCCCCAGGCTCTATCCTGTCGTCCTGTAATCCCCCAGGTTCTATGCCGTCGTCCTGTAATCCTGCAGGCTCTATGCCGTCGTCCTGTAATCCTCCAGGCTCTATGCTGTCCTGTCGTCCTGTAATCCTCCAGGCTCTATCCTGTCGTCCTGTAATCCTCCAGGCTCTATGCAGTCATCCTGGAATTCTCCAGGCTCTATGCCATCGTCCTGTAATCCCCCAGGCTCTATCCTGTCGTCCTGTAATCCTCCAGGCTCTATGCTGTCGTCATGTAATCCTCCAGGCTCTATGCTGTCCTGTCCTGTAATCCTCCAGGCTCTATGCTGTCATCCTGTAATCCTCCAGGCTCTATGCCGTCGTCCTGTAATCCCCCAGGCTCTATCCTGTCGTCCTGTAATCCTCCAGGCTCTATGCTGTCGTCCTGTAATCCTCCAGGCTCTATGCTGTCATCCTGTAATCCTCCAGGCTCTATGCTGTCGTCCTGTAATCCTACAGGCTCAATGCTGTCCTGTCGTCCTGTAATCCTCCAGGCTCTATCCTGTCGTCCTGTAATCCCCCAGGCTCTATCCTGTCGTCCTGTAATCCTCCAGGCTCTATGATGTCACCCTGTAATCCCCCAGGCTCTATCCTGTCATCCTGTAATCCTTCAGGCTCTATGCTGTCGTCCTGTAATCCTCCAGGCTCTATGCTGTCGTCCTTTAATCCTCCAGGCTCAATGCTGTCCTGTCGTCCTTTAATCCTCCAGGCTCTATGCCGTCGTCCTGTAATCCTCCAGGCTCTATGCTGTCCTGTCGTACTGTAATCCTCCAGGCTCTATGCTGTCCTGTCATCCTGTAATCCTCTAGGCTCTATGCCGTCGTCCTGTAATCCTCCAGGCTCTATGCTGTCCTGTCGTCATGTAATCCCCCAGGCTCTATGCCGTCATCCTGTAATCCTCCAGGCTCTATGCCGTCGTCCTGTAATCCTGCAGGCTCTATGCCGTCGTCCTGTAATCCTGCAGGCTCTATGCCGTCGTCCTGTAATCCTTCAGGCTCTATGCCGTCGTCCTGTAATCCTCCAGGCTCTATGCTGTCCTGTCGTCCTGTAACCCCCAGGCTCTATCCTGTCGTCCTGTAATCCTGCAGGCTCTATGCCGTCGTCCTGTAATCCTGCAGGCTCTATGCCCTGTCGTCCTGTAATCCTGCAGGCTCTATGCCGTCGTCCTGTAATCCTCCAGGCTCTATGCCGTCATCCTGTAATCCTCCAGGCTCTATGCTGTCCTGTCGTCCTGTAATCCTCCAGGCTCTATGCTGTCATCCCATAATCCTCCAGGCTCTATGCTGTCCTGTCGTCCTGTAATCCTCCAGGCTCTATGCTGTCCTGTCGTCCTGTAATCCTCCAGGCTCTATCCTGTCGTCCTGTAATCCTCCAGGCTCTATGATGTCGTCCTGTAATCCTCCAGGCTAGGCTCTATGCTGTCGTCCTGTAATCCTCCAGGCTCAATGCTGTCCTGTCGTCCTGTAATCCTCCTGGCTCTATGCCGTCGTCCTGTAATCCTCCAGGCTCTATGCTGTCCTGTCGTACTGTAATCCTCCAGGCTCTATGCTGTCCTGTCGTACTGTAATCCTCCAGGCTCTATATGCTGTCCTGTCGTCCTGTAATCCTCTAGGCTCTATGCCGTCGTCCTGTAATCCTCCAGGCTCTATGCTGTCCTGTCGTCATGTAATCCCCCAGGCTCTATGCCGTCATCCTGTAATCCTCCAGGCTCTATGCCGTCGTCCTGTAATCCTGCAGGCTCTATGCCGTCGTCCTGTAATCCTGCAGGCTCTATGCCGTCGTCCTGTAATCCTGCAGGCTCTATGCCGTCGTCCTGTAATCCTCCAGGCTCTATGCTGTCCTGTCGTCCTGTAATCCCCCAGGCTCTATCCTGTCGTCCTGTAAGCCCCCAGGTTCTATGCCGTCGTCCTGTAATCCTGCAGGCTCTATGCCGTCGTCCTGTAATCGTCCAGGCTCTATGCTGTCGTCCTGTAATCCTCCAGGCTCTATGCTGTCCTGTCGTCCTGTAATCCTCCAGGCTCTATCCTGTCGTCCTGTAATCCTCCAGGCTCATGCAGTCATCCTGGAATTCTCCAGGCTCTATGCCATCGTCCTGTAATCCTCCAGGCTCTATGCTGTCGTCCTGTAATCCTCCAGGCTCTATGCTGTCCTGTCGTCCTGTAATCCTCCAGGCTCAATGCCATTTAGCGCTTTTATCCAGCGTCCTGTCATCCTGTAATCCTCCAGGCTCTATGCCGTCGTCCTGTAATCCTCCAGGCTCTATGCTGTCCTGTCGTCCTGTAATCCTCCAGGCTCTATGCCGTCGTACTGTAATCCTCCAGGCTCAATGCTGTCCTGTCGTCCTGTAATCCTCAGGCTCTATGCCCTGTCGTCCTGTAATCCTCCAGGCTCTATGCCGTCGTCCTGTAATCCTCCAGGCTCTATGGCTGTCCTATGCCGTCGTCCTGTAATCCTCCAGGCTCTATGCCGTCGTCCTGTAATCCTCCAGGCTCTATGCCGTCGTCCTGTAATCCTCCAGGCTCTATGCTGTCCTGTCGTCCTGTAATCCTCCAGGCTCTATGCCGTCGTACTGTAATCCTCCAGGCTCTATGCTGTCCTGTCGTCCTGTAATCCTCCAGGCTCTATGCCGTCGTACTGTAATCCTCCAGGCTCAATGCTGTCCTGTCGTACTGTAATCCTCCAGGCTCTATGCTGTCCTGTCGTCCTGTAATCCCCCAGGCTCTATGCCGTCGTCCTGTAATCCTCCAGGCTCTATGCTGTCCTGTCGTACTGTAATCCTGCAGGCTCTATGCCGTCGGCCTGTAATCCTGCAGGCTCTATGCCAGCGTCCTGTAATTCTTCAGGCTCTATGCCGTCGTCCTGTAATCCACCAGGCTCTATGCCGTCGTCCTGTAATCCACCAGGCTCTATGCCGTCGTCCTGTAATCCTCCAGGCTCTATGTCGTTGTCCTGTAATCCTCCAGGCTCTATGCTGTCGTCCTGTAATCCTCCAGGCTCTATGCTGTCGTCCTGTAATCCTCCAGGCTCTATGCTGTCGTCCTGTAATCCTCCAGGCTCTATGCTGTCGTCCTGTAATCCTCCAGGCTCTATGCCGTCATCCTGTAATCCTCCAGGCTCTATGCTGTCGTCCTGTAATCCTCCAGGCTCTATGCTCTGTCATCCCTGTAATCCTCCAGGCTCTATGCTGTCCTGTCGTCCTGTAATCCTCCAGGCTCTATGCTGTCCTGTCGTCCTGTAATCCTCCAGGCTCTATGCTGTCATCCTGGAATTCTCCAGGCTCTATGCCATCGTCCTGTAATCCTCCAGGCTCTATGCTGTCGTCCTGTAATCCTCCAGGCTCTATGCTGTCCTGTCGTCCTTTAATCCTGCAGGCTCTATGCTTCCTGTCGTCCTGTAATCCTCCAGGCTCTATGCTGTCGTCCTGTAATCCTCCAGGCTCTATGCCGTCGTCCTGTAATCCTCCAGGCTCTATGCCGTCGTCCTGTAATCCTGGCTCTATGCTGTCATCCTGTAGTCCTCCAGGCTCTATGCTGTCCCAGTCCTGTAATCCTCCAGGCTCTATCCTGTCGTCCTGTAATCCTCCAGGCTCTATGCCGTCGTCCTGTAATCCTCCAGGCTCTATGCTGTCATCCTGTAATCCTCCAGGCTCTATGCTGTCCCGTCCTCCTGTAATCCTCCAGGCTCTATGCCGTCGTCCTGTAATCCTCCAGGCTCTATGCTGTCCTGTCGTCCTGTAATCCTCCAGGCTCTATGCTGTCCTGTCGTCCTGTAATCCTCCAGGCTCTATGCTGTCCTGTCGTCCTGTAATCCTCCAGGCTCTATGCTGTCATCCTGGAATCCTCAGGCTCTCATGCTGTCATCTGTCCTGTAATAATATCCATTTAGCTGTCGCTGTAATCCTCCAGTCTCTATGCTGACTTACAGTCATGTGTCGTCATAATCCTCCATTCTATGCCGTCGTCCTGTAATCCTCCAGGCTCTATGCTGTCGTCCTGTAATCCTCAGGCTCTATGCTGCCGTCCTGTAATCCTCCAGGCTCTATGCTGTCCCGTCATCCTGTAATCTCCAGGCTCTATGCAGTCGTCCTGTAATCCTCCAGGCTCTATGCCGTCCTCCCTGTAATCCCCCAGGCTCTATGCTGTCGTCCTGTAATCCTCAGGCTCTATGCTGTCGTCCTGTAATCCTCCAGGCTCTATACTGTCGTCCTGTAATACTCCAGGCTCTATGCTGTCGTCCTGTAATCCTCCAGGCTCTATCCTGTCATCTTGTAATCCTCCAGGCTCTATGCTGTCATCCTGTAATCCTCCAGGCTCTATCTTGTGTCCTGTAATCCTCCATGGCTCTATGCTGTCCTGTCATCCTGTAATCCTCCAGGCTCTATTTCTGTCGTACTGTAATCCTCCAGGCTCTATGCTGTCCTGTCGTCCTGTAATCCTCCAGGCTCTATGCCGTCATCCTGTAATCCTCCCAGGCTCTATCCTGTCGTCCTGTAATCCTCCAGGCTCTATGCTGTCGTCCTGTAATCCTCCAGGCTCTATGCTGTCCTGTCGTCCTGTAATCCTCCAGGCTCTATGCTGTCGTCCTGTAATCCCCCAGGCTCTATGCTGTCCTGTCGTCCTTTAATCCCACAGGCTCTATCTTGTCGTCCTGTAATCCTCCAGGCTCTATGCTGTCGTCCTGTAATCCTTCAGGCTCTATGCTGTCGTCCTGTAATCCTCCAGGCTCTATGCCGTCGTCCTGTAATCCTCCAGGCTCTATGCTGTCATCCTGTAATCCTCCAGGCTCTATGCTGTCCCGTTGTCCTGTAATCCTCCATGCTCTATGCTGTCGTCCTGTAATCCTCCAGGCTCTATGCCGTCGTCCTGTAATCCTCCAGGCTCTATGCTGTCATCCTGTAGTCCTCCAGGCTCTATGCTGTCCCGTTGTCCTGTAATCCTCCATGCTCTATGCCGTCGTCCTGTAATCCTCCAGGCTCTATGCTGTCCTTTCGTCCTGTAATCCTCCAGGCTCTATGCCTCGCCGTCCTGTAATCCTCCAGGCTCTATGCTGTCCTTTCGTCCTGTAATCCCCCAGGCTCTATGCTGTCGTCCTGTAATCCTCCAGGCTCTATGCTGTCGTCCTGCAATCCTCCAGGCTCTATGCTGTCATCCTGTAATCCTCCAGGCTCTATCTTGTGTCCTGTAATCCTCCAGGCTCTATGCTGTCCTGTCATCCTGTAATCCTCCAGGCTCTATTTCGTTGTACTGTAATCCTCCAGGCTCTATGCTGTCCTGTCGTCCTGTAATACTCCAGGCTCTATGCTGTCGTCCTGTAATCCTCCAGGCTCTATCCTGTCATCCTGTAATCCTCCAGGCTCTATGCTGTCATCCTGTAATCCTCCAGGCTCTATCTTGTGTCCTGTAATCCTCCAGGCTCTATGCTGTCCTGTCATCCTGTAATCCTCCAGGCTCTATTTCGTTTGTACTGTAATCCTCAGGCTCTATGCTGTCCTGTCGTCCTGTAATCCTCCAGGCTCTATGCCGTCATCCTGGAATTCTCCAGGCTCTATGCCATCGTCCTGTAATCCTCCAGGCTCTATGCTGTCGTCCTGTAATCCTCCAGGCTCTATGCTGTCCTGTCGTCCTGTAATCCCACAGGCTCTATCTTGTCGTCCCTGTAATCCTCCAGTCTCTATGCTGTCGTCCTGTATTCCTTCAGGCTCTATGTCGTCGTCCTGTAATCCTCCATGCTCTATGCCGTCGTCCTGTAATCCTCCAGGCTCTATGCTGTCGTCCTGTAATCCTCCAGGCTCTATGCTGCCGTCCTGTAATCCTCCAGGCTCTATGCTGTCCCGTCATCCTGTAATCGTCCAGGCTCTATGCCGTCGTCCTGTAATCCTCCAGGCTCTATGCTGTCCTTTCGTCCTGTAATCCCCCAGGCTCTATGCTGTCGTCCTGTAATCCTCCAGGCTCTATGCTGTCGTCCTGCAATCCTCCAGGCTCTATACTGTCGTCCTGTAATACTCCAGGCTCTATGCTGTCGTCCTGTAATCCTCCAGGCTCTATCCTGTCATCTTGTAATCCTCCAGGCTCTATGCTGTCATCCTGTAATCCTCCAGGCTCTATCTTGTGTCCTGTAATCCTCCAGGCTCTATGCTGTCCTGTCATCCTGTAATCCTCCAGGCTCTATTTCGTTGTACTGTAATCCTCCAGGCTCTATGCTGTCCTGTCGTCCTGTAATCCTCCAGGCTCTATGCCGTCATCCTGGAATTCTCCAGGCTCTATGCCATCGTCCTGTAATCCTCCAGGCTCTATGCTGTCGTCCTGTAATCCTCCAGGCTCTATGCTGTCCTGTCGTCCTGTAATCCCACAGGCTCTATCTTGTCGTCCTGTAATCCTCCAGTCTCTATGCTGTCGTCCTGTATTCCTTCAGGCTCTATGCCGTCGTCCTGTAATCCTCCAGGCTCTATGCTGTCTTCCTGTAATCCTCCAGGCTCTATGCTGTCGTCCTGTAATCCTCCCAGGCTCTATGCTGTCGTCCTGTAATCCTCCATGCTCTATGCTGTCGTCCTGTAATAATATAATATCCTCCAGGCTCTATGCTGTCGTCCTGTAATCCTCCAGGCTCTATGCTGTCGTCCTGTAATCTTCCAGGCTCTATGCCGTCATCCTGGAATTCTCCAGACTCTATGCCATTGTCCTGTAATCCTCCAGGCTCTATGCTGTCGTCCTGTAATCCTCCAGGCTCTATGCTGTCGTCCTGTAATCCTCCAGGCTCTATGCTGTCGTCCTGTAATCCTCCAGGCTCTACGCTGTCGTCCTGTAATCCTGCAGGCTCTATGCTGTCCTTTCGTCCTGTAATCCTCCAGGCTCTGTGCTGTCGTCCTGTAATCCTCCAGGCTCTATGCTGTCCCGTCGTCCTGTAATCGTCCAGGCTCTATGCCGTCGTCCTGTAATCCCCAGGCTCTATGCTGTCCTTTCGTCATGTAATCCCCCAGGCTCTATGCTGTCATCCTGTAATACTCCAGGCTCTATGCTGTCGTCCTGTAATCCTCCAGGTTCTATCCTGTCGTCCTGTAATCCTCCAGGCTCTATCCTGCCGTCCTGTAATCGTCCAGGCTCTATGCTGTCGTCCTGTAATCCTCCAGGCTCTATGCTGTCGTCCTGTAATCCTCCAGGCTCTATGCTGTCGTCCTGTAATCCTCCAGGCTCTATGCTGTCGTCCTGTAATCCTCCAGGCTCTATACTGTCATCCTGTAATACTCCAGGCTCTATGCTGTCGTCCTGTAATCCTCCAGGCTCTATCTTGTGTCCTGTAATCCTCCAGGCTCTATGCTGTCCTGTCGTCCTGTAATCCCCAGTCTCTATGCTGTCCCGTAGCTCTTACAGATTATTTCAGTCTTTTGCTTAAACATTGGCTTGGACAGATTGATAGTCAACAAACCTACCTGTTTGTTTTTGGCATGTCCCCAAAGTCTACGCCTTGGTGTCGTCTCTCTCTGGCTCTGATAGGGCTGTGTTCAATGCTGGGTGCCGGTCTGAGGTCTCACTAACAATGGTTTGGACATTTGACAAAAGTGATCTGTTTTTTTCACTTTGTTTTGCTTTGAATCAGAACTACCTTTATTTGCCAATACATTAAGATGTCAGCACCATATCAAATCCATGTACAACGCCTTAAAATGAACTGAATATAGAACATAGAATTTGTCAGATCCTGTCATCTAATACCGAAAGGATGTGGACACCTGCTCGTTGAACATCTCATTCTAAAATCATGGGCATTAATATGGACTTGCCCCCATCCCCCCTTTGCTGCTATAACAGCCTCCACTCTTCTGGGAAGGCTTTCCACTAGATGTTGGAACATTGCTGCTATAACAGCCTCCACTCTTCTGGGAAGGCTTTCCACTAGATGTGGGAACATTGCTGCTATAACAGCCTCCACTCTTCTGGGAAGACTTTCCACTAGATGTAGGAACATTGCTGCTATAACAGCCTCCACTCTTCTGGGAAGGTTTTCCACTAGATGTAGGAACATTGCTGCTATAACAGCCTCCACTCTTCTGGGAAGCTTTTCCACTAGATGTTGGAACATTGCTGCTATAACAGCCTCCACTCTTCTGGGAAGCTTTTCCACTAGATGTTGGAACATTGCTGCTATAACAGCCTCCACTCTTCTGGGAAGGCTTTCCACTAGATGTGGGAACATTGCTGCTATAACAGCCTCCACTCTTCTGGGAAGGCTTTCCACTAGATGTTGGAACATTGCTGCTATAACAGCCTCCAGTCTTCTGGGAAGGCTTTCCACTAGATGTTGGAACATTGCTGCTATAAAAGCCTCCACTCTTCTGGGAAGGCTTTCCACTAGATGTTGGAACATTGCTGCTATAACAGCCTCCACTCTTCTGGGAAGCCTTTCCACTTGATATTGGAACATTGCGGCGGGTCCAAGAGCTTTAGTGAGGTCGGGTACTGATGTTGAGTGATTAGGCCTGGCTCGCAGGTGGCATTTCAATATATCCCAAAGGTGTTGGATGGGGTTAAGGTTAGGGCTCTGTGCAATCCAGCCAAGTTTTTCCTCTTAGATCTCGACAAACAATTTTTGTTTGGACCTGGTTTTTCTGCACGGGGGAATTGTTGCCACACAGTTGGAAGGACAGAATCGTCTAGAATGTCATTGTATGCTGTAGCATTTAAGATTTCCCTTCACTGGAACTAAGCCCGAACCATGAAAAACAGCCCCAGGCCATTATTCCTCATCCACCAAACTTTACAGTTGGCACTATGCATAGTCTTCTCCTGCCATCCACCAAACCCAGATTTGTCCGTCGGACTGCCAGATGATGAAGCGTGATTCATCACTCCAGAAGAACGTGTTTTCCACTGCTCCAGATTCCAATGGCGGTGAGCTTTACACCTCCCCAGCCGTCGCGTGCGTGGCAGAACAGTTTTTGTAGGACAAACCGTTCCAGATGATTTTGTGAGAAGACCGTTTTTTCGTGATGTCTCATGGTCTGTGCAGACACCGCTCTGTCATCTTTCACAGCAGATGCGAAAGTGCGATACAGATGTGGTAGATCGAGACATTTGTTTAGTATTACTCTATTTAGATATCCGCGGGGGGCGTAGACATCGACCATAGCAGGTTAAGTGTTCAAATCTGACTTCTGACAATGTATCTGTAATCGGCTTTACAGCCGCTAGTTTCAAAACACTGCATGGGTTTCACCATGTTAACACAGTGGGCATCATAGTAAGAAGGCCCTGGTATGGGTTTCACCATGTTAACACAGTGGGCATCATAGTAAGAAGGCCCTGGTATGGGTTTCACCATGTTAACACAGTGGGCATCATAGTAAGAAGACCCTGGTATGGGTTTCACCATGTTAACACAGTGGGCATCATAGTAAGAAGACCCTGGTATGGGTTTCACCATGTTAACACAGTGGGCATCATAGTAAGAAGACCCTGGTATGGGTTTCACCATGTTAACACAGTGGGCATCATAGTAAGAAGACCCTGGTATGGGTTTCACCATGTTAACACAGTGGGCATCATAGTAAGAAGACCCTGGTATGGGTTTCACCATGTTAACACAGTGGGCATCATAGTAAGAAGACCCTGGTATGGGTTTCACCATGTTAACACAGTGGGCATCATAGTAAGAAGACCCTGGTATGGGTTTCACCATGTTAACACAGTGGGCATCATAGTAAGAAGACCCTGGTATGGGTTTCACCATGTTAACACAGTGGGCATCATAGTAAGAAGACCCTGGTATGGGTTTCACCATGTTAACACAGTGGGCATCATAGTAAGAAGACCCTGGTATGGGTTTCACCATGTTAACACAGTGGGCATCATAGTAAGAAGACCCTGGTATGGGTTTCACCATGTTAACACAGTGGGCATCATAGTAAGAAGACCCTGGTATGGGTTTCACCATGTTAACACAGTGGGCATCATAGTAAGAAGACCCTGGTATGGGTTTCACCATGTTAACACAGTGGGCATCATAGTAAGAAGACCCTGGTATGGGTTTCACCATGTTAACACAGTGGGCATCATAGTAAGAAGACCCTGGTATGGGTTTCACCATGTTAACACAGTGGGCATCATAGTAAGAAGGCCCTGGTATGGGTTTCACCATGTTAACACAGTGGGCATCATAGTAAGAAGACCCTGGTATGGGTTTCACCATGTTAACACAGTGGGCATCATAGTAAGAAGACCCTGGTATGGGTTTCACCATGTTAACACAGTGGGCATCATAGTAAGAAGACCCTGGTATGGGTTTCACCATGTTAACACAGTGGGCATCATAGTAAGAAGACCCTGGTATGGGTTTCACCATGTTAACACAGTGGGCATCATAGTAAGAAGACCCTGGTATGGGTTTCACCATGTTAACACAGTGGGCATCATAGTAAGAAGACCCTGGTATGGGTTTCACCATGTTAACACAGTGGGCATCATAGTAAGAAGACCCTGGTATGGGTTTCACCATGTTAACACAGTGGGCATCATAGTAAGAAGACCCTGGTATGGGTTTCACCATGTTAACACAGTGGGCATCATAGTAAGAAGACCCTGGTATGGGTTTCACCATGTTAACACAGTGGGCATCATAGTAAGAAGACCCTGGTATGGGTTTCACCATGTTAACACAGTGGGCATCATAGTAAGAAGACCCTGGTATGGGTTTCACCATGTTAACACAGTGGGCATCATAGTAAGAAGACCCTGGTATGGGTTTCACCATGTTAACACAGTGGGCATCATAGTAAGAAGACCCTGGTATGGGTTTCACCATGTTAACACAGTGGGCATCATAGTAAGAAGACCCTGGTATGGGTTTCACCATGTTAACACAGTGGGCATCATAGTAAGAAGACCCTGGTATGGGTTTCACCATGTTAACACAGTGGGCATCATAGTAAGAAGACCCTGGTATGGGTTTCACCATGTTAACACAGTGGGCATCATAGTAAGAAGACCCTGGTATGGGTTTCACCATGTTAACACAGTGGGCATCATAGTAAGAAGACCCTGGTATGGGTTTCACCATGTTAACACAGTGGGCATCATAGTAAGAAGACCCTGGTATGGGTTTCACCATGTTAACACAGTGGGCATCATAGTAAGAAGACCCTGGTATGGGTTTCACCATGTTAACACAGTGGGCATCATAGTAAGAAGACCCTGGTATGGGTTTCACCATGTTAACACAGTGGGCATCATAGTAAGAAGACCCTGGTATGGGTTTCACCATGTTAACACAGTGGGCATCATAGTAAGAAGACCCTGGTATGGGTTTCACCATGTTAACACAGTGGGCATCATAGTAAGAAGACCCTGGTATGGGTTTCACCATGTTAACACAGTGGGCATCATAGTAAGAAGACCCTGGTATGGGTTTCACCATGTTAACACAGTGGGCATCATAGTAAGAAGACCCTGGTATGGGTTTCACCATGTTAACACAGTGGGCATCATAGTAAGAAGACCCTGGTATGGGTTTCACCATGTTAACACAGTGGGCATCATAGTAAGAAGACCCTGGTATGGGTTTCACCATGTTAACACAGTGGGCATCATAGTAAGAAGACCCTGGTATGGGTTTCACCATGTTAACACAGTGGGCATCATAGTAAGAAGACCCTGGTATGGTTTCACCATGTTAACACAGTGGGCATCATAGTAAGAAGACCCTGGTATGGGTTTCACCATGTTAACACAGTGGGCATCATAGTAAGAAGACCTGGTATGGGTTTCACCATGTTAACACAGTGGGCATCATAGTAAGAAGACCCTGGTATGGGTTTCACCATGTTAACACAGTGGGCATCATAGTAAGAAGACCCTGGTATGGGTTTCACCATGTTAACACAGTGGGCATCATAGTAAGAAGACCCTGGCATGGGTTTCACCATGTTAACACAGTGGGCATCATAGTAAGAAGACCCTGGTATGGGTTTCACCATGTTAACACAGTGGGCATCATAGTAAGAAGACCCTGGTATGGGTTTCACCATGTTAACACAGTGGGCATCATAGTAAGAAGACCCTGGTATGGGTTTCACCATGTTAACACAGTGGGCATCATAGTAAGAAGACCCTGGTATGGGTTTCACCATGTTAACACAGTGGGCATCATAGTAAGAAGACCCTGGTATGGGTTTCACCATGTTAACACAGTGGGCATCATAGTAAGAAGACCCTGGTATGGGTTTCACCATGTTAACACAGTGGGCATCATAGTAAGAAGACCCTGGTATGGGTTTCACCATGTTAACACAGTGGGCATCATAGTAAGAAGACCCTGGTATGGGTTTCACCATGTTAACACAGTGGGCATCATAGTAAGAAGACCCTGGTATGGGTTTCACCATGTTAACACAGTGGGCATCATAGTAAGAAGACCCTGGTATGGGTTTCACCATGTTAACACAGTGGGCATCATAGTAAGAAGACCCTGGTATGGGTTTCACCATGTTAACACAGTGGGCATCATAGTAAGAAGACCCTGGTATGGGTTTCACCATGTTAACACAGTGGGCATCATAGTAAGAAGGCCCTGTTATGGGTTTCACCATTTTAACACAGTGGGCATCATAGTAAGAAGACCCTGGTATGGGTTTCACCATGTTAACACAGTGGGCATCATAGTAAGAAGACCCTGGTATGGGTTTCACCATGTTAACACAGTGGGCATCATAGTAAGAAGACCCTGGTATGGGTTTCACCATGTTAACACAGTGGGCATCATAGTAAGAAGACCCTGGTATGGGTTTCACCATGTTAACACAGTGGGCATCATAGTAAGAAGACCCTGGTATGGGTTTCACCATGTTAACACAGTGGGCATCATAGTAAGAAGACCCTGGTATGGGTTTCACCATGTTAACACAGTGGGCATCATAGTAAGAAGACCCTGGTATGGGTTTCACCATGTTAACACAGTGGGCATCATAGTAAGAAGGCCCTGGTATGGGTTTCACCATGTTAACACAGTGGTCATCATAGTAAGAAGACCCTGGTATGGGTTTCACCATGTTAACACAGTGGGCATCATAGTAAGAAGACCCTGGTATGGGTTTCACCATGCTAACACAGTGGGCATCATAGTAAGAAGACCCTGGTATGGGTTTCACCATGCTAACACAGTGGGCATCATAGTAAGAAGACCCTGGTATGGGTTTCACCATGCTAACACAGTGGGCATCATAGTAAGAAGGCCCTGGTATGGGTTTCACCATGTTAACACAGTGGGCATCATAGTAAGAAGACCCTAGGGAATACGGTGCAATTTGGGACTGTCCCTGTGTTTTTGTGAATGTGACAAATGATGAGTGGTGATAGTGATTGTTGGTGCTGTCAAACCAACCAGATGGGAAGAGCCTGCACCGGCCGGTAGGTCAGATGGAATGCAGGTCAGTCACAGGAGAGACCTGCGTCCTGTCCCAGCCTCAACCCCAGCCCCTTCCTAAGCTCTCCCAGGGATGGCTTCATGTTCATTGGGCAAGTAATCATGTAATACCCCTCACTGTCTGGTGTATTATATACCCACGTCGGGCACACTCCATGCCCAACTCGGAGGGAGAATAACATGTGGTTACTCTGTAGTAGAGGTCAACCGATTCATCGGAATGGACGATTTCAAGTTTTCATAACAATCGGAAATCGGTATTTTTGGTTATAGTAGTGGTAGTGGTAGTGACTGGTTATAGTAGTGGTAGTGGCTGGTAATAGTAGTGGTAGTGTCTGGTTATAGTAGTGGTAGTGGCTGGTTATAGTAGTGGTAGTGGCTGGTTATAGTATTGGTAGTGTCTGGTTATAGTATTGGTAGTGTCTGGTTATAGTAGTGGTAGTGTCTGGTTATAGTAGTGGTAGTGTCTGGTTATAGTAGTGGTGGTGACTGGTTATAGTAATGGTAGTGACTGGTTATAGTAGTGGTAGTATCTGGTTATAGTAGTGGTAGTGACTGGTTATAGTAGTGGTAGTGACTGGTTATAGTAGTGGTAGTGACTGGTTATAGTTATAGTAGTGGTAGTGACTGGTTGTAGTAGTGGTAGTGACTGGTTGTAGTAGTGGTAGTGACTGGTGGTAGTGACTGGTTGTAGTAGTGGTAGTGACTACAGTAGTAATGGTAGTGACTGGTTATAGTAGTGGTAGTGACTGGTTATAGTAGTGGTAGTGACTGGTTATAGTAATGGTAGTGACTGGTTATAGTAATGGTAGTGACTGGTTATAATAATGGTAGTGACTGGTTATAGTAATGGTAGTGAATGGTTATAGTAATGGTAGTGACTGGTTATAGTAATGGTAGTGACTGGTTATAGTAATGGTAGTGACTGGTTATAGTAATGGTAGTGACTGGTTATAGTAATGGTAGTGACTGGTTATAGTAGTAGTAGTGACTGGTTATAGTAGTGGTAGTGACTGGTTATAGTAGTGGTAGTGACTGGTTATAGTAGTGGTAGTGACTGGTTATAGTTATAGTAGTGACTGGTTATAGTTATAGTAGTGACTGGTTATAGTTATAGTAGTGACTGGTTATAGTTATGGTAGTGACTGGTTATAGTAGTGGTAGTGACTGGTTATAGTGACTGGTTATAGTTATAGTAGTGGTAGTGACTGGTTATAGTTATAGTAGTGGTAGTGACTGGTTATAGTTATAGTAGTGGTAGTGACTGGTTATAGTAGTGGTAGTGACTGGTTATAGTTATAGTAGTGACTGGTTATAGTAGTGGTAGTGACTGGTTATAGTTATGGTAGTGACTGGTTATAGTAGTGGTAGTGACTGGTTATAGTAGTGGTAGTGACTGGTTATAGTAGTGGTAGTGACTGGTTATAGTAGTGGTAGTGACTGGTTATAGTTATAGTAGTGGTAGTGACTGGTTATAGTAGTGGTAGTGACAGGTTATAGTAGTGGTAGTGACTGGTTATAGTTATAGTAGTGACTGGTTATAGTAGTGGTAGTGACTGGTTATAGTAGTGGTAGTGACTGGTTATAGTAGTGGTAGTGACTGGTTATAGTAGTGGTAGTGACTGGTTATAGTTATAGTAGTGGTAGTGACTGGTTATAGTTATAGTAGTGGTAGTGACTGGTTATAGTTATGGTAGTGACTGGTTATAGTTATAGTAGTGACTGGTTATAGTAGTGGTAGTGACTGGTTATAGTTATGGTAGTGACTGGTTGTAGTTATAGTAGTGACTGGTTATAGTAGTGGTAGTGACTGGTTATAGTAGTGGTAGTGACTGGTTATAGTTATAGTAGTGGTAGTGACTGGTTATAGTTATGGTAGTGACTGGTTATAGTTATGGTAGTGACTGGTTATAGTTATAGTAGTGACTGGTTATAGTAGTGGTAGTGACTGGTTATAGTTATGGTAGTGACTGGTTATAGTTATGGTAGTGACTGGTTATAGTTATAGTAGTGACTGGTTATAGTTATAGTAGTGACTGGTTATAGTTATAGTAGTGACTGGTTATAGTAGTGGTAGTGACTGGTTATAGTAGTGGTAGTGACTGGTTATAGTAATGGTAGTGACTGGTTATAGTTATAGTAGTGGTAGTGACTGGTTATAGTAATGGTAGTGACTGGTTATAGTTATAGTAATGGTAGTGACTGGTTATAGTAGTGGTAGTGACTGGTTATAGTAGTGATAGTGACTGGTTATAGTAGTGGTAGTGACTGGTTATAGTAATGGTAGTGACTGGTTATAGTTATAGTAGTGGTAGTGACTGGTTATAGTAGTGGTAGTGACTGGTTATAGTAGTGATAGTGACTGGTTATAGTTATAGTAGTGGTAGTGACTGGTTATAGTAGTGGTAGTGACTGGTTATAGTAGTGGTAGTGACTGGTTATAGTAGTGGTAGTGACTGGTTATAGTAATGGTAGTGACTGGTTATAGTTATAGTAGTGGTAGTGACTGGTTATAGTAGTGGTAGTGACTGGTTATAGTTATAGTAGTGGTAGTGACTGGTTATAGTAGTGATAGTGACTGGTTATAGTAGTGGTAGTGACTGGTTATAGTAATGGTAGTGACTGGTTATAGTAGTGGTAGTGACTGGTTATAGTGACTGGTTATAGTTATAGTAGTGGTAGTGACTGGTTATAGTTATAGTAGTGGTAGTGACTGGTTATAGTTATAGTAGTGGTAGTGACTGGTTATAGTAGTGGTAGTGACTGGTTATAGTTATAGTAGTGACTGGTTATAGTTATAGTAGTGACTGGTTATAGTAGTGGTAGTGACTGGTTATAGTTATAGTGGTAGTGACTGGTTATAGTAGTGGTAGTGACTGGTTATAGTAGTGGTAGTGACTGGTTATAGTAGTGGTAGTGACTGGTTATAGTTATAGTAGTGGTAGTGACTGGTTATAGTTATAGTAGTGGTAGTGACTGGTTATAGTAGTGGTAGTGACTGGTTATAGTTATAGTAGTGACTGGTTATAGTAGTGGTAGTGACTGGTTATAGTAGTGGTAGTGACTGGTTATAGTAGTGGTAGTGACTGGTTATAGTAGTGGTAGTGACTGGTTATAGTTATAGTAGTGGTAGTGACTGGTTATAGTTATAGTAGTGGTAGTGACTGGTTATAGTTATAGGTAGTGACTGGTTATAGTTATAGTAGTAGTGACTGGTTATAGTAGTGGTAGTGACTGGTTATAGTTATAGTAGTGGTTGTAGTTATAGTAGTGACTGGTTATAGTAGTGGTAGTGACTGGTTATGGTTATAGTAGTGGTAGTGACTGGTTATAGTTAAGGTAGTGGTAGTGACTGGTTATAGTAGTGGTAGTGACTGGTTATAGTTATAGTAGTGGTAGTGACTGGTTATAGTTACAGTAGTGACTGGTTATACTAGTGGCAGTGGTAGTGACTGGTTATGGTAGTGGTAGTGACTGGTTATAGTAGTGGTAGTGTCTACTGTAATAGTGGTAGTGACTGGTTATAGTTATAGTAGTGACTGGTTATAGTTATAGTGATGGTAGTGACTGGTTATAGTAGTGGTAGTGACTGGTTATAGTAATAGTAGTGGTAGTGACTGGTTATAGTAGTGGTAGTGACTGGTTATAGTTATAGTAGTGACTGGTTATAGTTATAGTAATGGTAGTGACTGGTTATAGTAATGGTAGTGACTGGTTATAGTTATAGTAATGGTAGTGATAGGTTATAGTAGTGGTAGTGACTGGTTATAGTAGTGATAGTGACTTATAGTTATAGTAGTGGTAGTGACTGGTTATAGTAGTGGTAGTGACTGGTTATAGTTATAGTAGTGGTAGTGACTGGTTATAGTAGTGATAGTGACTGGTTATAGTAGTGGTAGTGACTGGTTATAGTAGTGGTAGTGACTGGTTATAGTTATAGTAGTGGTAGTGACTGGTTATAGTAGTGGTAGTGACTGGTTATAGTAGTGGTAGTGACTGGTTATAGTAATGGTAGTGACTGGTTATAGTTATAGTAGTGGTAGTGACTGGTTATAGTAGTGGTAGTGACTGGTTATAGTAGTGGTAGTGACTGGTTATAGTAGTGGTAGTGACTGGTTATAGTAGTGGTAGTGACTGGTTATAGTAGTGGTAGTGACTGGTTATAGTTATAGTAGTGGTAGTGACTGGTTATAGTAGTGGTAGTGACTGGTTATAGTAATGGTAGTGACTGGTTATAGTTATAGTAGTGGTAGTGACTGGTTATAGTAGTGGTAGTGACTGGTTATAGTAGTGGTAGTGACTGGTTATAGTAATGGTAGTGACTGGTTATAGTTATAGTAGTGGTAGTGACTGGTTATAGTAGTGGTAGTGACTGGTTATAGTAGTGGTAGTGACTGGTTATAGTAGTGGTAGTGACTGGTTATAGTTATAGTAGTGGTAGTGACTGGTTATAGTAGTGGTAGTGACTGGTTATAGTAGTGGTAGTGACTGGTTATAGTAGTGGTAGTGACTGGTTATAGTAGTGGTAGTGACTGGTTATAGTTATAGTAGTGGTAGTGACTGGTTATAGTAGTGGTAGTGACTGGTTATAGTAGTGGTAGTGACTGGTTATAGTAGTGGTAGTGACTGGTTATAGTAGTGGTAGTGACTGGTTATAGTTATAGTAGTGGTAGTGACTGGTTATAGTTATAGTAGTGGTAGTGACTGGTTATAGTAGTGGTAGTGACTGGTTATAGTAGTGGTAGTGACTGGTTATAGTTATAGTGGTAGTGACTGGTTATAGTAGTGGTAGTGACTGGTTATAGTTATAGTAGTGGTAGTGACTGGTTATAGTAATGGTAGTGACTGGTTATAGTTATAGTAGTGGTAGTGACTGGTTATAGTAGTGGTAGTGACTGGTTATAGTAGTGGTAGTGACTGGTTATAGTAGTGGTAGTGACTGGTTATAGTAGTGATAGTGACTGGTTATAGTAGTGGTAGTGACTGGTTATAGTAGTGGTAGTGACTGGTTATAGTAGTGGTAGTGACTGGTTATAGTAGTGGTAGTGACTGGTTATAGTAGTGATAGTGACTGGTTATAGTAATGGTAGTGACTGGTTATAGTTATAGTAATGGTAGTGACTGGTTATAGTTATAGTAGTGGTAGTGACTGGTTATAGTAGTGGTAGTGACTGGTTATAGTAGTGGTAGTGACTGGTTATAGTTATAGTAGTGGTAGTGACTGGTTATAGTAGTGGTAGTGACTGGTTATAGTAGTGGTAGTGACTGGTTATAGTTAGTGACTGGTTATAGTAGTGGTAGTGACTGGTTATAGTAGTGGTAGTGACTGGTTATAGTAGTGGTAGTGACTGGTTATAGTTATAGTAGTGTAGTGACTGGTTATAGTAGTGGTAGTGACTGGTTATAGTTATAGTAGTGGTAGTGACTGGTTATAGTAGTGGTAGTGACTGGTTATAGTAATGGTAGTGACTGGTTATAGTTATAGTAGTGGTAGTGACTGGTTATAGTAGTGGTAGTGACTGGTTATAGTAGTGATAGTGACTGGTTATAGTAGTGGTAGTGACTGGTTATAGTAGTGGAAGTGACTGGTTATAGTAGTGGAAGTGACTGGTTATAGTAGTGGTAGTGACTGGTTATAGTTATAGTAGTGGTAGTGACTGGTTATAGTAGTGCTAGTGTCTGGTTATAGTAGTGGTAGTGTCTGGTTATAGTAGTGGTAGTGACTGGTTATAGTTATGGTAGTGACTGGTTATAGTAGTGGTAGTGACTGGTTATAGTAGTGGTAGTGACTGGTTATAGTAATGGTAGTAACTGGTTATAGTAGGGGTAGTAACTGGTTATAGTAGTGGTAGTGACTGGTTATAGTAGTGGTAGTGACTGGTTATAGTAGTGGTAGTAACTGGTTATAGTAGTGGTAGTAACTGGTTATAGTAGTGGTAGTGACTGGTTATAGTTGGTAGTAGTGGTTATAGTAGTGGTAGTGACTGGTTATAGTAGTGGTAGTGACTGGTTATAGTAGTGGTAGTGACTGGTTATAGTAGTGGTAGTAACTGGCTGAGTAGGGGTAGTAACTGGTTATAGTAGTGGTAGTGACTGGTTATAGTTATAGTAGTGGTAGTGACTGGTTATAGTAGTGGTAGTGACTGGTTATAGTTATAGTGGTAGTGACTGGTTATAGTAGTAGTGGTAGTGACTGGTTATAGTTATAGTAGTGGTAGTGACTGGTTATAGTAGTGGTAGTGACTGGTTATAGTTATAGTAGTGGTAGTGACTGGTTATAGTAGTGGTAGTGACTGGTTATAGTAGTGGTAGTGACTGGTTATAGTTATAGTAGTGGTAGTGACTGGTTATAGTTATAGTAGTGGTAGTGACTGGTTATAGTAGTGGTAGTGACTGGTTATAGTTATAGTAGTGGTAGTGACTGGTTATAGTTATAGTAGTGGTAGTGACTGGTTATAGTTATAGTGGTAGTGACTGGTTATAGTAGTGGTAGTGTCTACAGTAGTAGTGGTAGTGACTACAGTAGTAGTGGTAGTGACTGGTTCTAGTAGTGGTAGTGACTGGTTATAGTTATAGTAATGGTAGTGACTGGTTATAGTTATAGTAATGGTAGTGACTGGTTATAGTAGTGGTAGTGACTGGTTATAGTAGTGGTAGTGACTGGTTATAGTAGTGGTAGTGACTGGTTATAGTAATGATAGTGACTGGTTATAGTAGTGGTAGTGACTACAGTAGTAGTGGTAGTGTCTGGTTATAGTAGTGGTAGTGTCTGGTTATAGTAGTGGTAGTGACTGGTTATAGTAGTGATAGTGACTGACTGGTTCTAGTAGTGGTAGTGACTGGTTATAGTTATAGTAGTGGTAGTGACTGGTTATAGTTATAGTAGTGGTAGTGACTGGTTATAGTATTGGTGGTGACTGGTTATAGTAGTGGTAGTGACTGGTTATAGTAGTGGTAGTGACTACAGTAGTAGTGGTAGTGTCTGGTTATAGTAGTGGTAGTGTCTGGTTATAGTAGTGGTAGTGACTGGTTATAGTAGTGATAGTGACTGGTTATAGTAGTGGTAGTGACTGACTGGTTCTAGTAGTGGTAGTGACTGGTTATAGTAGTGGTAGTGACTGACTGGTTCTAGTAGTGGTAGTGACTGGTTATAGTAGTGGTAGTGACTGGTTCTCGTAGTGGTAGTGACTGGTTATAGTAGTGGTAGTGACTACAGTAGTAGTGGTAGTGACTGGTTATAGTAGTGGTGGTGACTGGTTATAGTAGTGGTAGTGTCTACAGTAGTAGTGGTAGTGACTGTTTATAATAGTGGTGGTGACTGGTTATAGTAGTGGTAGTGTCTGGTTATAGTAGTGGTAGTGACTGGTTATAGTAGTGGTAGTGACTGGTTATAGTATTGGTAGTGACTGGTTATAGTTATAGTAGTGGTAGTGACTGGTTATAGTAGTGTGTAGTGACTGGTTATAGTAGTAGTAGTGGTAGTGACTGGTTATAGTTATAGTAGTGGTAGTGACTGGTTATAGTAGTAGTGGTAGTGACTGGTTATAGTAGTGGTAGTGACTGGTTATAGTTATAGTAGTGGTAGTGACTGGTTATAGTATAGTGGTAGTGACTGGTTATAGTTATAGTAGTGGTAGTGACTGGTTATAGTAGTGGTAGTGTTATAGTAGTGGTAGTGACTGGTTATAGTAGTGTGGTAGTGACTGGTTATAGTAGTGGTAGTGGTAGTGACTGGTATGTTATAGTAGTGGTAGTGACTGGTTATAGTAGTGGTAGTGACTGGTTATAGTAGTGTGTAGTGACTGGTTATTGTAGTAGTGGTAGTGACTGGTTATAGTAGTGGTAGTGACTATAGTAGTAGTGGTAGTGACTGGTTATAGTATAGTAGTGGTAGTGACTGGTTATAGTTATAGTAGTGGTAGTGACTGGTTATAGTAGTGTGTAGTGACTGGTTATAGTAGTGGTAGTGACTGGTTATAGTAGTGGTAGTGACTGGTTATAGTAATGGTAGTGACTACAGTTAGTAGTGGTAGTGACTGGTTATAGTAGTGGTAGTGACTGGTTATAGTAGTGGTAGTGACTGGTTATAGTAGTGGTAGTGACTGGTTATAGTAGTGGTAGTGACTGGTTATAGTAGTGGTAGTGACTGGTTATAGTTAGTAGTAGTGACTACAGTAGTAACTGGTTATAGTTATAGTAGTGGTAGTGACTAGTGACTGGTTATAGTAGTGGTAGTGACTGGTTATAGTAGTGGTAGTGACTGGTTATAGTAGTGGTAGTGACTGGTTATAGTAGTGTGGTGACTGGTTATAGTAGTGGTAGTGACTGGTTATAGTAGTGGTAGTGACTGGTTATAGTAGTGGTAGTGACTGACTGGTTATAGTGACTATAGTAGTGGTAGTGACTGGTTATAGTAGTGGTAGTGACTGGTTATAGTAGTGGTAGTGACTGGTTATAGTAGTGGTAGTGACTGGTTATAGTAGTGGTAGTGACTGGTTATAGTAGTGGTAGTGACTGGTTATAGTTATAGTAGTGGTAGTGACTACAGTAGTAATGGTAGTGACTGGTTCTCGTAGTGGTAGTGACTGGTTATAGTATTGGTAGTGACTGGTTACAGTTATAGTAGTGGTAGTGACTGGTTATAGTAGTGGTAGTGACTGGTTACAGTTATAGTAGTGGTAGTGACTGGTTATAGTAGTGGTAGTGACTGGTTATAGTAGTGGTAGTGTCTACAGTAGTAGTGGTAGTGTCTGGTTATAGTAGTGGTAGTGACTGGTTATAGTAGTGGTAGTGTCTACAGTAGTAGTGGTAGTGTCTACAGTAGTAGTGGTAGTGACTGGTTATAGTAGTGGTAGTGACTGGTTATAGTAGTAGTAGTGACTGGTTATTGTAGTTGTAGTGACTGGTTATAGTAGTGGTAGTGACTGGTTATAGTATATAGTGACAGTAGTAGTGGTGAGTGTCTATAGTAGTGGTAGTGACTAGTAGTTATAGTTATAGTAGTGGTAGTGACTGGTTTATAGTAGTGGTAGTGACTGGTTATAGTAGTGGTAGTGTCTACAGTAGTAGTGGTAGTGTCTGGTTATAGTAGTGGTAGTGACTGGTTATAGTAGTGGTAGTGTCTACAGTAGTAGTGGTAGTGTCTACAGTAGTAGTGGTAGTGACTGGTTATAGTAGTGGTAGTGACTGGTTATAGTAGTGGTAGTGACTACAGTAGTAATGGTAGTGACTGGTTATAGTAGTGACTGGTTATAGTAATGGTAGTGACTACAGTAGTAATGGTAGTGACTGGTTATAGTAGTGGTAGTGACTGGTTATAGTAGTGGTAGTGACTGGTTATAGTAGTGGTGGTGACTGATTATAGTAGTGGTAGTGACTGGTTATAGTAGTGGTAGTGACTGGTTATAGTAGTGGTAGTGACTACAGTAGTAATGGTAGTGACTGGTTATAGTAGTGGTAGTGACTGGTTATAGTAGTGGTAGTGACTGGTTATAGTAGTGGTAGTGACTGGTTATAGTAGTGATAGTGACTGGTTATAGTAGTGGTAGTGACTGGTTATAGTAGTGGTAGTGACTGGTTGTAGTAGTGGTAGTGACTGGTTATAGTAGTGGTATTGACTACAGTAGTAATGGTAGTGACTGGTTATAGTAGTGGTAGTGACTGGTTATAGTTATAGTAGTGGTAGTGACTGGTTATAGTAGTGGTATTGACTACAGTAGTAATGGTAGTGACTGGTTATAGTAGTGGTAGTGACTGGTTATAGTTATAGTAGTGGTAGTGACTGGTTATAGTAGTGGTAGTGACTGGTTATAGTTATAGTAGTGGTAGTGACTGGTTATAGTTATAGTAGTGGTAGTGACTGGTTATAGTAGTGGTAGTGACTGGTTATAGTTATAGTAGTGGTAGTGACTGGTTATAGTTATAGTAGTGGTAGTGACTGGTTATAGTTATAGTAGTGGTAGTGACTGGTTATAGTTATAGTAGTGGTAGTGACTGGTTATAGTTATAGTAGTGGTAGTGACTGGTTATAGTTATAGTAGTGGTAGTGACTGGTTATAGTTATAGTAGTGGTAGTGACTGGTTATAGTTATAGTAGTGGTAGTGACTGGTTATAGTTATAGTAGTGGTAGTGACTGGTTATAGTTATAGTAGTGGTAGTGACTGGTTATAGTTATAGTAGTGGTAGTGACTGGTTATAGTTATAGTAGTGGTAGTGACTGGTTATAGTTATAGTAGTGGTATTGACTACAGTAGTAATGGTAGTGACTGGTTATAGTTATAGTAGTGGTAGTGACTGGTTATAGTTATAGTAGTGGTATTGACTACAGTAGTAATGGTAGTGACTGGTTATAGTTATAGTAGTGGTAGTGACTGGTTATAGTTATAGTAGTGGTATTGACTACAGTAGTAATGGTAGTGACTGGTTATAGTTATAGTAGTGGTAGTGACTGGTTATAGTTATAGTAATGGTAGTGACTGGTTATAGTTATAGTAATGGTAGTGACTGGTTATAGTTATAGTAGTGGTAGTGACTGGTTATAGTTATAGTAGTGGTATTGACTACAGTAGTAATGGTAGTGACTGGTTATAGTTATAGTAGTGGTAGTGACTGGTTATAGTTATAGTAGTGGTAGTGACTGGTTATAGTTATAGTAATGGTAGTGACTGGTTATAGTTATAGTAGTGGTAGTGACTGGTTATAGTTATAGTAGTGGTAGTGACTGGTTATAGTTATAGTAGTGGTAGTGACTGGTTATAGTTATAGTAGTGGTATTGACTACAGTAGTAATGGTAGTGACTGGTTATAGTTATAGTAGTGGTAGTGACTGGTTATAGTTATAGTAGTGGTATTGACTACAGTAGTAATGGTAGTGACTGGTTATAGTTATAGTAGTGGTAGTGACTGGTTATAGTTATAGTAGTGGTATTGACTACAGTAGTAATGGTAGTGACTGGTTATAGTTATAGTAGTGGTAGTGACTGGTTATAGTTATAGTAGTGGTATTGACTACAGTAGTAATGGTAGTGACTGGTTATAGTTATAGTAGTGGTAGTGACTGGTTATAGTTATAGTAATGGTAGTGACTGGTTATAGTTATAGTAATGGTAGTGACTGGTTATAGTTATAGTAATGGTAGTGACTGGTTATAGTTATAGTAATGGTAGTGACTGGTTATAGTTATAGTAGTGGTAGTGACTGGTTATAGTTATAGTAGTGGTAGTGACTGGTTATAGTTATAGTAGTGGTAGTGACTGGTTATAGTTATAGTAGTGGTATTGACTACAGTAGTAATGGTAGTGACTGGTTATAGTTATAGTAGTGGTAGTGACTGGTTATAGTTATAGTAGTGGTATTGACTACAGTAGTAATGGTAGTGACTGGTTATAGTTATAGTAGTGGTAGTGACTGGTTATAGTTATAGTAGTGGTATTGACTACAGTAGTAATGGTAGTGACTGGTTATAGTTATAGTAGTGGTAGTGACTGGTTATAGTTATAGTAGTGGTATTGACTACAGTAGTAATGGTAGTGACTGGTTATAGTTATAGTAGTGGTAGTGACTGGTTATAGTTATAGTAGTGGTATTGACTACAGTAGTAATGGTAGTGACTGGTTATAGTTATAGTAGTGGTAGTGACTGGTTATAGTTATAGTAGTGGTATTGACTACAGTAGTAATGGTAGTGACTGGTTATAGTTATAGTAGTGGTAGTGACTGGTTATAGTTATAGTAGTGGTATTGACTACAGTAGTAATGGTAGTGACTGGTTATAGTTATAGTAGTGGTAGTGACTGGTTATAGTTATAGTAGTGGTAGTGACTGGTTATAGTTATAGTAATGGTAGTGACTGGTTATAGTTATAGTAATGGTAGTGACTGGTTATAGTTATAGTAGTGGTAGTGACTGGTTATAGTTATAGTAGTGGTAGTGACTGGTTATAGTTATAGTAGTGGTAGTGACTGGTTATAGTTATAGTAATGGTAGTGACTGGTTATAGTTATAGTAATGGTAGTGACTGGTTATAGTTATAGTAGTGGTAGTGACTGGTTATAGTTATAGTAGTGGTAGTGACTGGTTATAGTTATAGTAGTGGTAGTGACTGGTTATAGTTATAGTAGTGGTATTGACTACAGTAGTAATGGTAGTGACTGGTTATAGTTATAGTAGTGGTAGTGACTGGTTATAGTTATAGTAGTGGTATTGACTACAGTAGTAATGGTAGTGACTGGTTATAGTTATAGTAGTGGTAGTGACTGGTTATAGTTATAGTAGTGGTATTGACTACAGTAGTAATGGTAGTGACTGGTTATAGTTATAGTAGTGGTAGTGACTGGTTATAGTTATAGTAGTGGTATTGACTACAGTAGTAATGGTAGTGACTGGTTATAGTTATAGTAGTGGTAGTGACTGGTTATAGTTATAGTAATGGTAGTGACTGGTTATAGTTATAGTAATGGTAGTGACTGGTTATAGTTATAGTAGTGGTAGTGACTGGTTATAGTTATAGTAGTGGTAGTGACTGGTTATAGTTATAGTAGTGGTAGTGACTGGTTATAGTTATAGTAGTGGTATTGACTACAGTAGTAATGGTAGTGACTGGTTATAGTTATAGTAGTGGTAGTGACTGGTTATAGTTATAGTAGTGGTATTGACTACAGTAGTAATGGTAGTGACTGGTTATAGTTATAGTAGTGGTAGTGACTGGTTATAGTTATAGTAGTGGTATTGACTACAGTAGTAATGGTAGTGACTGGTTATAGTTATAGTAGTGGTAGTGACTGGTTATAGTTATAGTAGTGGTATTGACTACAGTAGTAATGGTAGTGACTGGTTATAGTTATAGTAGTGGTAGTGACTGGTTATAGTTATAGTAGTGGTATTGACTACAGTAGTAATGGTAGTGACTGGTTATAGTTATAGTAGTGGTAGTGACTGGTTATAGTTATAGTAGTGGTATTGACTACAGTAGTAATGGTAGTGACTGGTTATAGTTATAGTAATGGTAGTGACTGGTTATAGTTATAGTAGTGGTATTGACTACAGTAGTAATGGTAGTGACTGGTTATAGTTATAGTAGTGGTAGTGACTGGTTATAGTTATAGTAGTGGTATTGACTACAGTAGTAATGGTAGTGACTGGTTATAGTTATAGTAGTGGTAGTGACTGGTTATAGTTATAGTAGTGGTATTGACTACAGTAGTAATGGTAGTGACTGGTTATAGTTATAGTAGTGGTAGTGACTGGTTATAGTTATAGTAGTGGTAGTGACTGGTTATAGTTATAGTAATGGTAGTGACTGGTTATAGTTATAGTAATGGTAGTGACTGGTTATAGTTATAGTAGTGGTAGTGACTGGTTATAGTTATAGTAGTGGTAGTGACTGGTTATAGTTATAGTAGTGGTAGTGACTGGTTATAGTTATAGTAATGGTAGTGACTGGTTATAGTTATAGTAATGGTAGTGACTGGTTATAGTTATAGTAGTGGTAGTGACTGGTTATAGTTATAGTAGTGGTAGTGACTGGTTATAGTTATAGTAGTGGTAGTGACTGGTTATAGTTATAGTAGTGGTATTGACTACAGTAGTAATGGTAGTGACTGGTTATAGTTATAGTAGTGGTAGTGACTGGTTATAGTTATAGTAGTGGTATTGACTACAGTAGTAATGGTAGTGACTGGTTATAGTTATAGTAGTGGTAGTGACTGGTTATAGTTATAGTAGTGGTATTGACTACAGTAGTAATGGTAGTGACTGGTTATAGTTATAGTAGTGGTAGTGACTGGTTATAGTTATAGTAGTGGTATTGACTACAGTAGTAATGGTAGTGACTGGTTATAGTTATAGTAGTGGTAGTGACTGGTTATAGTTATAGTAATGGTAGTGACTGGTTATAGTTATAGTAATGGTAGTGACTGGTTATAGTTATAGTAATGGTAGTGACTGGTTATAGTTATAGTAATGGTAGTGACTGGTTATAGTTATAGTAGTGGTAGTGACTGGTTATAGTTATAGTAGTGGTAGTGACTGGTTATAGTTATAGTAGTGGTAGTGACTGGTTATAGTTATAGTAGTGGTATTGACTACAGTAGTAATGGTAGTGACTGGTTATAGTTATAGTAGTGGTAGTGACTGGTTATAGTTATAGTAGTGGTATTGACTACAGTAGTAATGGTAGTGACTGGTTATAGTTATAGTAGTGGTAGTGACTGGTTATAGTTATAGTAGTGGTATTGACTACAGTAGTAATGGTAGTGACTGGTTATAGTTATAGTAGTGGTAGTGACTGGTTATAGTTATAGTAGTGGTATTGACTACAGTAGTAATGGTAGTGACTGGTTATAGTTATAGTAGTGGTAGTGACTGGTTATAGTTATAGTAGTGGTATTGACTACAGTAGTAATGGTAGTGACTGGTTATAGTTATAGTAGTGGTAGTGACTGGTTATAGTTATAGTAGTGGTATTGACTACAGTAGTAATGGTAGTGACTGGTTATAGTTATAGTAGTGGTAGTGACTGGTTATAGTTATAGTAGTGGTAGTGACTGGTTATAGTTATAGTAGTGGTATTGACTACAGTAGTAATGGTAGTGACTGGTTATAGTTATAGTAGTGGTAGTGACTGGTTATAGTTATAGTAGTGGTATTGACTACAGTAGTAATGGTAGTGACTGGTTATAGTTATAGTAATGGTAGTGACTGGTTATAGTTATAGTAGTGGTATTGACTACAGTAGTAATGGTAGTGACTGGTTATAGTTATAGTAATGGTAGTGACTGGTTATAGTTATAGTAATGGTAGTGACTGGTTATAGTTATAGTAGTGGTATTGACTACAGTAGTAATGGTAGTGACTGGTTATAGTTATAGTAATGGTAGTGACTGGTTATAGTTATAGTAATGGTAGTGACTGGTTATAGTTATAGTAATGGTAGTGACTGGTTATAGTTATAGTAGTGGTATTGACTACAGTAGTAATGGTAGTGACTGGTTATAGTTATAGTAATGGTAGTGACTGGTTATAGTTATAGTAGTGGTAGTGACTGGTTATAGTAGTGGTATTGACTACAGTAGTAATGGTAGTGACTGGTTATAGTTATAGTAATGGTAGTGACTGGTTATAGTTATAGTAGTGGTATTGACTACAGTAGTAATGGTAGTGACTGGTTATAGTTATAGTAATGGTAGTGACTGGTTATAGTTATAGTAGTGGTATTGACTACAGTAGTAATGGTAGTGACTGGTTATAGTTATAGTAGTGGTAGTGACTGGTTATAGTTATAGTAGTGGTATTGACTACAGTAGTAATGGTAGTGACTGGTTATAGTTATAGTAGTGGTAGTGACTGGTTATAGTTATAGTAGTGGTATTGACTACAGTAGTAATGGTAGTGACTGGTTATAGTTATAGTAATGGTAGTGACTGGTTATAGTTATAGTAGTGGTATTGACTACAGTAGTAATGGTAGTGACTGGTTATAGTTATAGTAATGGTAGTGACTGGTTATAGTTTGGAAAATTCCCATGCATGCAGGTGGCAGCATCATGTTAAATGACTTAAATGTAAATGTAAATAGATGGCATCATGAGGAGGGGAAATGATGTGGCTATATTGAAGCAACATCTCAAGACATCAGTCAAGAAGTTGAAGCTTGGTCACAAATGGATCTTCCAAATGGACAATGACCCCAAGCATACTTACAAAGTTGTGGCAAAATGGCTTCAGGACAACAATGTCTAGGTATTGGAGTGACCATCAAAGCTCTGACCACAATCCTATAGAAAATTTGTGTGCAGAACTGAAAAAGCACGTGCGAGCCAGGAGGCCTACAAACCTGACTCAGTTATACTCAGTTATACCAGCTCTGTCAGGAGGCCTACAAACCTGACTCAGTTACACCAGCTCTGTCAGGAGGCCTACAAACCTGACTCAGTTACACCAGCTCTGTCAGGAGGCCTACAAACCTGACTCAGTTATACCAGCTCTGTCAGGAGGCCTACAAACCTGACTCAGTTATACCAGCTCTGTCAGGAGGCCTACAAACCTGACTCAGTTACACCAGCTCTGTCAGGAGGAATGGGCCACAATTCACCCAACATATTGTGGTTAGCTCGTGGAAGGCTACCCAAAACATTTGACCCAAGTTAAACATTTTAAAGGCAATGCTACCAAATATGAATTGAGTGTATGTAAACTTCAGACCCACTGGGAATGTGATGAAAGAAATAAAATCTGAAATAAATCATTCTCTCTACTATTATTCTGACATGTCACATTCTTAAAATAATGTGATCATCCTAACTGACCTAAAATAGGGAATTTTTACTAGGATTAAATGTCAGGAATTGTGAAACTGAGTTTACATGTATTTGGCTCAGGTGTATGTAACCTTCCGACAACTGTACCTTCTTTAGGCACTGTAGGTAAGTCAAAAGGAGATTTTGCTCATGAGGTGTTTGTGACAAAACAGACATTGTGACACAGTGTGACTAACAGATATCTCACTAGGTTGTATTACCTCCCAGCAGTATTGAAAACGGGACTTTTCCGTCTTTTCTGAATTTTCCTGCTTTAAAACTCAACAGAGGAACTCAGTCAGCAAAGCAATGCACTGGTTGAGTTAAACACAGGCTCTCTCTCTCTCACACACACACACACACACACACACACACACACACACACACACACACACACACACACACACACACACACACACACACACACACACACACACACACACACACACACACACACACACACACACAGTACATGTCCAGTGTATTCAGGCCAGCGCTCTAGAGTTGAATTGGCTGATTCTCTTCTCCCCCAACACCCTGGCAGGAAGTAATGGGCCTCTGGGCTGTGCCTTTAAGCACGTGCCGGTTTTGTGAAAAAGCCTGGAGCCTCAGCGTGAGTCTTGTAATCGAATCCTTATCATTTACGCACAGCGATGTGGATGGTCATCCTATATGTTCACATTCCTTACAGTGTCTCTATAGCGCGCAGCGTGACAAAAACTATTCTTCAACTATACTGAAAAAATAACAACAGGGTCGTTGTTTTTTGCATCGCTGCAATTTATCATATGTGATTGTCCTGGTCTCTGTGTTGAAGGTACCATTTATCATATGTGATTGTCCTGGTCTCTGTGTTGAAGGTACCATTTATAAACTAACCCTGTTTTGACCCCAGGAGGAGTAGCTACTTTGGCAGCAGCTAATGTGGATCCTAATTAATAGTAAATAAACAAACATTTGAAAGCAACATGTAAAGTGTTGTCACATGTTTCATGAGCTGAAATAAAAGATCCCAGAAATGTTCTATACGCACAAAAAATACATGTTTCTCTCAAATATGATGCATAAAATTTGTTTACATCCTTGTTAGTGAGCATTTCTCCTTTGATAATTCATCCACCTGACAGGTGTGGCCTTATCAATAAGCTGATTTAAATAGCACAATCATTACACAGATGCACCTTGTGCTGGGGGACAATAAAAGTCCACTCTAAAATGTGCAGTTTTGTCACACAACACAATGGCCACAGATGTCTGACGTTTTGAGGGAGCGTGCAATTGGTATTCTGACTGCAGGAACGTCCACCAGAGCTGCTGGCAGAGAATTTAATGTTAAATCATCTACCATAAGCCACCTCCAACATTGTTTTAGAGAATTTGGTAGTATGTCCAACTGGCCACACAACTGCAGACCACAAGTAACCACGGCAGCCCAGGACCTCCACATCTTCCTCCTTCACCTGCGGGCTGAGACCAGCCACCCGGACAGGAAACTGTTTTACACAACCTAATCATGTCTACACAAACTGTCAGAAACAGGCTCAGGGAAGCTCATTTTGTTCTGTATAAGTTAGGGGGGGTGGGGGGGGGGTCCTGTCTAAATACTATAAACTGTGGAATTCATGGGCTGTGCCTGAAATGGAGGACTTTGGGGGTTGGGTGTGTTAGCACGACTTAGTGTTATATCTGTCAGTATGTAAAACATTTCCATCTGTTCTGCTTTTATGAGTACGGCCTGACGCTATTTCAGATCCCCCTTCTTAACAGCTGTTTTGTAAAATAATGATGTAAAATCGTCCAACCTTCTGCATGGCTCTTGCTCAACACCGAAACAGCTGTGGTGGAAGTTATTAACAATCTGCTGTTGATTGCAGATTCTGGATCTCCCAGCATCCTCTTTTTGTTTGTTTGTTTCTTGAGCGGATGGTCGGGGGGGCAGGAACATAATTACAAATCATTTGTAGACTGCAAATTGACCGCAAGAAGCCCAAACAAATATGTTTGACTAAAACACAATCATTAGAAACTTACATTTCTATACGACCACGTGTCTCTATTACGCGTTGGAATACTTGGGAAAAGATTTCTTAATTAAAATCACTTGGAGCTGATTTACTGTTGTTTTTACAGTCTATTGACCATCAATAACAAATAAAACATTTGCTCAACTTTGGGGGATAAATAAAACGGCCCGTGGGACACCATCCTCCTGCGATGTCTCAGAGCACACTGCTGAATATGCCATAGCATCCTCCTGCGGTGTCTAGAGCACATCCTCCTGCGGCATCTCAGAGAGCACATCCTCCTGCTGCGTCTCAGAGCACACTGCTGCTGTCTAGACCATAGCATCCTCCTGCAGCATCTCAGATAGCACACTGCTGCTGTCTCTAGATCAAATCAAATCAAATGTATTTATATAGCCCTTCGTACATCAGCTGATATCTGAAAGTGCTGTACACTTTGAGATATAGACCACACCATCCTCCTGCGGTGTCTCAGAGCACACTGCTGAATATGCCATAGCATCCTCCTGCGGTGTCTAGAGAGCACATCCTCCTGCGGCATCTCAGAGAGCACATCCTCCTGCTGCGTCTCAGAGCACACTGCTGCTGTCTAGACCATAGCATCCTCCTGCAGCATCTCAGATAGCACACTGCTGCTGTCTCTAGATCAAATCAAATCAAATGTATTTATATAGCCCTTCGTACATCAGCTGATATCTGAAAGTGCTGTACACTTTGAGATATAGACCACACCATCCTCCTGCGGTGTCTCAGAGCACACTGCTGAATATGCCATAGCATCCTCCTGCGGCGTCTGAGAGCACATCCCCCTGCGGCGTCTAAGAGAGCACATCCCCCTGCGGCGTCTAAGAGAGCACATCCCCCTGTGGCGTCTCAGAGAGCACATCCCCCTGCGGCGTCTCAGATTGCCCATCCCCCTGCGGCGTCTAAGAGAGCACATCCCCCTGCGGCATCTCAGAGAGCACATCCCCCTGCGGCATCTCAGAGAGCACATCCCCCTGCGGCGTCTCAGAGAGCACATCCCCCTGCGGCATCTCAGAGAGCACATCCCCCTGCGGCGTCTCAGAGAGCACATCCCCCTTTGGCGTCTCAGAGAGCACATCCCCCTGCGGCATCTCAGAGAGCACATCCTCCTGCGGCTTGTCAGAGAGCACATCCTCCTGCGGCGTCTAAGAGAGCACATCCTCCTGCGGCGTCTAAGAGAGCACATCTCCCTGCGGCGTCTAAGAGAGCACATCCCCCTGCGGCGTCTAAGAGAGCACATCCCCCTGCGGCGTCTAAGAGAGCACATCCCCCTGCGGCGTCTAAGAGAGCACATCCCCCTGCGGCGTCTCAGAGAGCACATCCCCCTGCGGCGTCTAAGAGAGCACATCCCCCTGCGGCGTCTAAGAGAGCACATCCCCTGCGGCGTCTCCAGAGAGCACATCTCCCTGCGGCGTCTCAGAGAGCACATCTCCCTGCGGCGTCTAGAGAGCACATCCTCCTGCGGCGTCTAAGAGAGCACATCCCCCTGCGGCGTCTCAGAGAGCACATCCCCTGCGGCGTCTAGAGAGCACATCCCCTGCGGCGTCTAAGAGAGCACATCCCCTGCGGCGTCTCTAAGAGAGCACATCCCCCTGCGGCGTCTCTAAGAGAGCACATCCCCCTGCGGCGTCTAAGAGAGCACATCCCCTGCGGCGTCTAAGAGCACATCCCCTGCGGCGTCTAAGAGAGCACATCCCCTGCGGCGTCTAGAGCACATCCCCCTGCGGCGTCTCAGAGAGCACATCCCCTGCGGCGTCTCAGAGAGCACATCCCCTGCGGCGTCTAAGAGAGCACATCCCCCTGCGGCGTCTCAGAGAGCACATCCCCCTGCGGCGTCTCAGAGAGCACATCCCCCTGCGGCGTCTAAGAGAGCACACGGCTGTCTCTGGAACAATTGGTTCTCCTATCCCTCCAATGGGAAGCAATACATCACTGGAGAGTCCAGATCGGAGGAGTCTGCAGTCACATGCAATGTCCCACCATGATGTCCCACCATGATGTCCCACCATGATGTCCCCACCATGATGTCCCCACCATGATGTCCCACCATGATGTCCCACCATGATGTCCCCACCATGATGTCCCCACCATGATGTCCCCACCATGATGTCCCACCATGATGTCCCACCATGATGTCCCACCATGATGTCCCCACCATGATGTCCCACCATGATGTCCCACCATGATGTCCCACCATGATGTCCCCACCATGATGTCCCCACCATGATGTCCCACCATGATGTCCCCACCATGATGTCCCACCATGATGTCCCACCATGATGTCCCACCATGATGTCCCACCGGCTATGTTTCTGTCCGTCATTTACAAGCTCCCTCTCGGCCAAATCCTCAGATTCCGTAACACCAACTTCCACGGCTGTTAAGCTACACTGACGATACCCAGGTATATATTACCATCTCAGCACTCAGCTGCCGAGATGACGTCATCGTATGGATGAAATTACTTCCTCCAGCTGCAAGACTTGAGGCGATGTTTATTTGAGACACCCAAGCAGGTCAGCAGTGCTGGAAACATCTGCCCTACAATTGTTGGTCAAGACATCCATCTGTTCCCGGTCATATCCAACCTGAGAGTCAAGTTTGATCCTTTTCTGTCCTTTTTAATGCTCATATTGAACATGTCTGCTAAAGATAATGTTTCCATCTGTGAAACTTATCCACGCCTTCATCTTCTCCCGGGTTGCCTACGGCAGTACTCTGTTCGGAGGGAGGGGGCTACCAGACAAATGACTTCAGAGGCTACAACTTCTCCAGAGTCCTGACCAGGAAGTCAGCCCACATCAACCCCATCCTTTCTGAACTCCAGTGAATACCAGTCAACTATGGGATTAACTTTTAAAATCCTCAGTGTTGAAAGCCTTGAATGTATTGACTCTCATTTCTATCAATGAGCACTCCACTGCTTGTCTTACTGAATACTCAGTAAATTAGCAGGAACACTTAAGAGCAGTCCCCATTTTTTTGTGTGTGTGTGTTAAGTGTTTCTTTCATCCACACGTCTGTCATTAATCGGGATACATCCCAAATTGCACCCTATTCCCTACTAGTGCACTAGTTTTTACCAGATACTATAGGTTGCAATTTGGGACTCTGTCTTGAGGGAGCATTGTGTGCGGCGTTGCAAAATAAATTTACGTAAGCATGTTATTCAATCAATTCATCCTAACTGCTCACGCGATCCTGCAGGTGAAGAAGCTGAATGTGTTCCCATGGTTACACGTGGTCTGCGGTTGTGAGGCCGTTTGGACGTACTGACAAATTCTCTAAAATGACATTGGAGGCGGCTTATGGTAGAAAAATACTCTTCCTGGGGTCCACACATGGGACCAACACTTTACATTTCAGAACAACTTCTCAGATACAACTTCGACCTGGCCAAGATAAAGCAAAGCAGTGCGACACAAACAACAGAGTTACACATGGAATAAACACACATACAGTCAATAAGAATAGAAAAGTTTATATACAGTGTGTGCAAATGGAGTAAGGAGGTAAAGGCAATAAATCGGCCATAGTAGCGAAGTAATTACAATTTAGCTAAATCTTCGCTGGGGTGATAGTAGAAATACTGTAGATAGAAATAATGTAGTAGACTGTAGTAGAAATACTGGTGTGCAAAAGAGCAAAAAAGTCAAACAATATGGGGATAAAGTAGGTGGATTGGGTGGGCTATTTACAGATGGGCTGTGTACAGCTGCAGTGATCGGTAAGCTGCTCAGATAGCTGATGCTTAAACTGAGTGAGGGAGATGGGAGTCTCCAACTTCAGCGATTTTTTTTAAAATTCATTCCAGGCATTGGCAGCAGAGAACTGGAAGGAAAGGCGGCCAAAATAAGTGTTGGCTTTGGGGATGACTAGTGAGATATACCTGCTGGAGCGCGTGCTACGGGTGGGTGTTATGGTGACCAGTGAGCTGAGATAAGGCGGAGCTTACCTAGCAAAGACTTATAGATGACCTGGAGCCAGTGGGTCTGGCGACGAATAAGTAGCCAGGGCCAGCCGACGAGCATACAGGTCGCAGTGGTGGGTGGTAATGAGGCTTTGGTGACAAAACGGATGGCACTGTGATACACATCCAATTTGCTGAGTAGAGTGTTGGAGGCCATTTTGAAAATGACATCACCGAGGATCAGTAGGATGGTCAGTTTTTTTACAAGGGTGTGTTTGGCGGCGTGAGTGAAGGTGGCTTTGCTGTGAAATAGGAAGCTGATTTCTAATTTTGGATTGGAGATGTTTTAATGAGTCTGGAAGGAGAGTTTAAAGTCTAACCAGACACCCAGGTATTTGAAGTTGTCCAAATATTCTAAGTCAGAACCGTTCAAAGTAGTGATACTAGTTGTGTGTGTGGTGAGGGCAGCAAACGGTTGAAAAGCATGCATTTGGTTTTTCTAGCGTTTTAAGAGCAGTTGGAGGGTACGAAAGGAGTGGTGTATGGCATTGAAGCTTGTTTGGAGGTTAGTGAACACAGTGTCCATAGAAGGGCCAGATGTATACAGAAGTGTATTGTCTGCGTAGAGGTGGATCAGGGAACCACCAGCAGCAAGAGCGACATCATTGATATATACATAGAAAAGAGTCAGCCTGAGAATTGAACCCTGTGGTACCCCATAGAGACTGCCAGAGGGCCGGTGAACAGGCCTTTTCCGATTTGAAATCTATCTGAGATGTAGTTGGTGAACCAGGCAAGGCAGTCATTTGAAAAACCAAGGCTGTTGAATCTGCCTATAAGTTTAGTGATTGACGGTCGAAAAGCCTTGGCCAGGCTGACGAAGACTGCTGCGCAGTACTGTCTTTTATCGATGGTGGTTGTTATGATATTGTTTAATACCTTGAGCGTGGTCGAGGTGCTCCCGTGACCAGCTCGGAAACCGGATTGCACTGCGGAGAAGGTACAGTGGGATTCAAAATAGTTTGGCCTGTTTGTTGACTTGGCTTTCGAAGACTTTAGAAAGGAAGGGCAGGATGGATATAGGTCTGTAACAGTTTGGGTCTAGATTGTCACCTCCTTTGAAGAGGGGAATGACCGCGGCAGCTTTCCAATCTTTAGGAATCTCGGATGATATGAAAGAGAGGTTGAACAGACTAGTGATAGGGGTTGTAACAATGGTGGCGGATAATTTTAGATAGAGAGGGTCCAGATTTTCTAGCACAGCTAAATGGAGGTTTCGTAGCTCTTTCAGGACATCTGCTATCTGGATTTGGGTGAAGGAGAAGCTGGGGAGGCTTGGGCAAGTAGCTGCGTGGGGTGCGGCGCTTGTTGGCCAAGGTTGGGGTGGCCAGGAGGAAAGCATGGCCAGCTGTAGAGATGCTTGTTGAAATTCTTGATTATCGTGGATTTATCGGTGGTGGTAGTGTTTCCTAGCCTCAGTGCAGTGGGCAGCTGGGAGGAGGTGCTCTTATTCTCCATGGACTTTAGTGTCCCAGAACTTTTTGGAGTTAGAGCTGGAGATTTCTGTTAGGAAAGCAAAGGCTCGCTTTTAGAAACTGACTGTGTGTATTGGTTCCTTACTTCCCTGAAAAGTTGCATATTGCGGGGGCTATTCGATGCTAATGCAGTATACCACAGGATGTTTTTGTGCTGGTCGAGGGCAGTCTGGAGTGAACCAAGGGCTTTATCTGTTCTTAGTTCTACATTTTTTGAACGGGGCATGCTTATTTATGATGGCGAGGAAATTACTTTGAAAGAACAACCAGGCATTGTCACGCCAAGGTCTTAGTATTTTGTGTTTTCTTTAATTATTTGTTCAGGCCAGGGTGTGACATGGGTTTATTGTATTGTCGTATTGGGGTTTTTGTAGGCATTGGGATTGTGGTTGATTAGGGGTGTGTCTCGTATAGGCTTGGCTGCCTGAGGCGGTTCTCAATCAGAGTCAGGTGATTCTTGTTGTCTCTGATGGGGAACCGTATTTAGGTAGCCGGGGTTTCACTTTGTATTTCGTGGGTGATTGTTCCTGTCTCTGTGTAGTGTTCACCAGATAGGCTGTATTAGGTTTCAGGTTCCGTTTGTTGTTTTTGTATTTATTAGTTATTTCATGTATCGTTCCGTTTTTCTTCATTAAAGACATGAGTAACCACCACGCTGCATTTCGGTCCGACTCTCTTTTGACAAACGAAGAACAACGTTACAGGCATCCTCTACTGACAGGATGAGGTCAATATCCTTCCAGGATACCTGGGCCAGATCGATTAGAAAGGCCTGCTCGCAGAAGCTCCCTATAACACGTTTGACAGTGATGAGGGGTGGTCATTTGACTGCTGACCCATTACGGATGCAGGCAATGAGGCAGTGATTGCTGAGATCCTGATTGAAAACTGCAGAGGTGTATTTAGAGGGCAAGTTGGTCAGGATAATATCTATGAGGGTGCCCATGTTTACAGATTTAGGGTTGTACCTGGTGGGTTCCTTGGTCATTTGTGTGAGATTGAGGGCATCCAGCATAGATTGTAGGATGGCCGCGGTGTTAATAAGCATATCCCAGTTTAGGTCACCTAACAGTACCAACTCTGAAAGATAAATGGAGGGCGATCAATTCACATATAATGGTGTCCAGGGCACAACTGGGGGCCGAGGGGGTCTATAACAAACTGCAACAGTGACTTATTTCTGGAGAGATTAATTTTTAAAACCAGAAGCTCGAACTGTTTGGGGACAGACCTGGAAAGTATGACAGAACTTTGCAAACTATCTCTGCAGTAGATTGCAACTCTTCCCCCTTTGGCAGTTCTATCTTGATGGAAAATGTTGTAGTTGGAAATCTCAGAATTGTTGGTGGCCTTCCTAAGCCAGGATTCAGACATGGCTAGGACATCAGGGTTGGTGGAGTGTGCTAAAGCAGTGAGTATAACAGACTTTGGGAGGAGACTTCTGATGTTGACATCGCAAAACCAAGGCTTTTACGGTTACAGAAGTCAACAAAAAGTAGAGTGCCTGGGTGCACACAGGGCCTGGGTTAACCTCTACATCACCAGAGTAGGATGAGGGTACGGCTAAAGGCTATCAAAACTGGTCGTCTAGGGCGTTAGGGGCAGGGAAATAAAGGAGCAGATTTCTGGGCTTGGTAGAATAGATTCAGGGCATAATGTACAGACGGGTATACATTTACTAAGACTTCAGTATTTTTTTCATGTGGGACCCCATGGCAAAATGAATAGAATTGCAGGACATTATAATTGCTTTTTTTAAATCTTATGTTATAAAATTGCAAAGTTCTCTCTGCCCTCCGGAATTGCAGAAAACTTCCAGAAAACATTTTCTTTACGGCAAAATGATTAGATTTGCAGGAAATGAAATGATCTGAAGAGGTGGTCGACGAAAATGTTTTGTCGTGAGATGGGGCCTAGCTTTTGCCCCCCTGTCTGTGAACCTTTTGATGGGACTGTGTTGAAGTGAAGGGAGGACAAAATGCTTCTATGCTTAACTGTGTGCAGACAGTCCACTCTCTCTCTCCATCAATGGGATAAAAAGACCAGGCGGTGTGCATCTCAAATGGTACTCCATTCCCTGTATAATGCACTACTTCTCACCAGATAAACATGGGCCATTTGGGACACGTCCATTTGTCTTCTCTTGTAGACAGGACCACCCTGGAGCACCCTGTGTCTAGTACTGATGAGGTCACAGCCTGCCTATTATCCTGTCGCTCCCAGAAGAGACAGAACAAAGGAACTCTTATCTGGTCGGGGATACAATTAAACACAGCCATTCCATCAGAATCAATGGAGGCGTTCCCAAATGGCTCTATTCCGTATTTAGTGCACTACTATAGACTGTCACCGGTACTAGAGTGCCATTTGGGACACAGTACTTCCATCTGCCCAGCAGAAGGTTATACATGGATAATACATATGACTGGAGAGGAGAGGAGGTATGGCTGTATTACATATGACTGGAGGAGGAGAGGAGGTATGGCTGTATTACATATGACTGGAGGAGGAGAGGAGGTATGGCTGTATTACATATGACTGGAGAGGAGAGGAGGTATGGCTGTATTACATATGACTGGAGGAGGAGAGGAGGTATGGCTGTATTACATATGACTGGAGGAGGAGAGGAGGTATGGCTGTATTACATATGACTGGAGAGGAGAGGAGGTATGGCTGTATTACATATGACTGGAGAGGAGAGGAGGTATGGCTGTATTACATATGACTGGAGAGGAGAGGAGGTATGGCTGTATTACATATGACTGGAGAGGAGAGGAGGTATGGCTGTATTACATATGACTGGAGGAGGAGAGGAGGTATGGCTGTATTACATATGACTGGAGAGGAGAGGAGGTATGGCTGTATTACATATGACTGGAGAGGAGAGGAGGTATGGCTGTATTACATATGACTGGAGGAGGAGAGGAGGTATGGCTGTATTACATATGACTGGAGAGGAGAGGAGGTATGGCTGTATTACATATGACTGGAGAGGAGAGGAGGTATGGCTGTATTACATATGACTGGAGAGGAGAGGAGGTATGGCTGTATTACATATGACTGGAGAGGAGAGGAGGTATGGCTGTATTACATATGACTGGAGAGGAGAGGAGGTATGGCTGTATTACATATGACTGGAGAGGAGAGGAGGTATGGCTGTATTACATATGACTGGAGAGGAGAGGAGGTATGGCTGTATTACATATGACTGGAGGAGGAGAGGAGGTATGGCTGTATTACATATGACTGGAGAGGAGAGGAGGTATGGCTGTATTACATATGACTGGAGAGGAGAGGAGGTATGGCTGTATTACATATGACTGGAGAGGAGAGGAGGTATGGCTGTATTACATATGACTGGAGGAGGAGAGGAGGTATGGCTGTATTACATATGACTGGAGAGGAGAGGAGGTATGGCTGTATTACATATGACTGGAGAGGAGAGGAGGTATGGCTGTATTACATATGACTGGAGAGGAGAGGAGAGGAGGTATGGCTGTATTACATATGACTGGAGAGGAGAGGAGGTATGGCTGTATTACATATGACTGGAGAGGAGAGGAGGTATGGCTGTATTACATATGACTGGAGAGGAGAGGAGGTATGGCTGTATTACATATGACTGGAGAGGAGAGGAGGTATGGCTGTATTACATATGACTGGAGGAGGAGAGGAGTTATGGCTGTATTACATATGACTGGAGGAGGAGAGGAGGTATGGCTGTATTACATATGACTGGAGGAGGAGAGGAGTTATGGCTGTATTACATATGACTGGAGAGGATTGGCTGTAATCCTTTCAGTACCAGTCTAAAGTTTGGACATCTACTCATTCAAGGGTTTTTCTTTTCTTTAATTGGACTATTTCCTACATTGTAGAATAACAGTGAAAACAAACTATTTAGTAACACATGGAATCATGTAGTAACCAAAAGAGTGTTAATCAGATCAAAATATATTTGAGATTTTTCAAAGTAGCCACCCTTTGCTATGATGACAGCTTTGCACACTCTCACCATTCTCTCAACCAGCGTCACCATTCTCTCAACCAGCGTCACCATTCTCTCAACCAGCGTCACCATTCTCTCAACCAGCGTCACCATTCTCTCAACCAGCGTCACCATTCTCTCAACCAGCGTCACCATTCTCTCAACCAGCGTCACCATTCTCTCAACCAGCGTCACCATTCTCTCAACCGGCGTCACCATTCTCTCAACCGGCGTCACCATTCTCTCAACCGGCGTCACCATTCTCTCAACCGGCGTCACCATTCTCTCAACCGGCGTCACCATTCTCTCAACCAGCGTCACCATTCTCTCAACCAGCGTCACCATTCTCTCAACCAGCGTCACCATTCTCTCAACCAGCGTCACCATTCTCTCAACCAGCGTCACCATTCTCTCAACCAGCGTCACCATTCTCTCAACCAGCGTCACCATTCTCTCAACCAGCGTCACCATTCTCTCAACCAGCGTCACCATTCTCTCAACCAGCGTCACCATTCTCTCAACCAGCTTCACCATTCTCTCAACCAGCGTCACCATTCTCTCAACCAGCGTCACCATTCTCTAAACCAGCGTCACCATTCTCTCAACCAGCGTCACCATTCTCTCAACCAGCGTCACCATTCTCTCAACCAGCGTCACCATTCTCTCAACCAGCGTCACCATTCTCTCAACCAGCTTCACCATTCTCTCAACCAGCGTCACCATTCTCTCAACCAGCGTCACCATTCTCTCAACCAGCTTCACCATTCTCTCAACCAGCGTCACCATTCTCTCAACCAGCGTCACCATTCTCTCAACCAGCGTCACCATTCTCTCAACCAGCGTCACCATTCTCTCAACCAGCTTCACCATTCTCTCAACCAGCGTCACCATTCTCTCAACCAGCGTCACCATTCTCTCAACCAGCGTCACCATTCTCTCAACCAGCGTCACCATTCTCTCAACCAGCGTCACCATTCTCTCAACCAGCTTCACCATTCTCTCAACCAGCGTCACCATTCTCTCAACCAGCGTCACCATTCTCTCAACCAGCGTCACCATTCTCTCAACCAGCGTCACCATTCTCTCAACCAGCGTCACCATTCTCTCAACCAGCGTCACCATTCTCTCAACCAGCGTCACCATTCTCTCAACCAGCGTCACCATTCTCTCAACCAGCTTCACCATTCTCTCAACCAGCGTCACCATTCTCTCAACCAGCGTCACCATTCTCTCAACCAGCGTCACCATTCTCTCAACCAGCGTCACCATTCTCTCAACCAGCGTCACCATTCTCTCAACCAGCGTCACCATTCTCTCAACCAGCGTCACCATTCTCTCAACCAGCGTCACCATTCTCTCAACCAGCTTCACCATTCTCTCAACCAGCGTCACCATTCTCTCAACCAGCGTCACCATTCTCTCAACCAGCGTCACCATTCTCTCAACCAGCGTCACCATTCTCTCAACCAGCGTCACCATTCTCTCAACCAGCGTCACCATTCTCTCAACCAGCGTCACCATTCTCTCAACCAGCGTCACCATTCTCTCAACCAGCTTCACCATTCTCTCAACCAGCGTCACCATTCTCTCAACCAGCGTCACCATTCTCTCAACCAGCGTCACCATTCTCTCAACCAGCGTCACCATTCTCTCAACCAGCGTCACCATTCTCTCAACCAGCGTCACCATTCTCTCAACCAGCGTCACCATTCTCTCAACCAGCGTCACCATTCTCTCAACCAGCGTCACCATTCTCTCAACCAGCGTCACCAGTCTCTCAACCAGCGTCACCATTCTCTCAACCAGCGTCACCATTCTCTCAACCAGCGTCACCATTCTCTCAACCAGCGTCACCATTCTCTCAACCAGCGTCACCATTCTCTCAACCAGCGTCACCATTCTCTCAACCAGCGTCACCATTCTCTCAACCAGCGTCACCATTCTCTCAACCAGCGTCACCATTCTCTCAACCAGCGTCACCATTCTCTCAACCAGCGTCACCATTCTCTCAACCAGCGTCACCATTCTCTCAACCAGCGTCACCATTCTCTCAACCAGCGTCACCATTCTCTCAACCAGCGTCACCATTCTCTCAACCAGCGTCACCATTCTCTCAACCAGCGTCACCATTCTCTCAACCAGCGTCACCATTCTCTCAACCAGCGTCACCATTCTCTCAACCAGCGTCACCATTCTCTCAACCAGCGTCACCATTCTCTCAACCAGCGTCACCATTCTCTCAACCAGCGTCACCATTCTCTCAACCAGCGTCACCATTCTCTCAACCAGCGTCACCATTCTCTCAACCAGCGTCACCATTCTCTCAACCAGCGTCACCATTCTCTCAACCAGCGTCACCATTCTCTCAACCAGCGTCACCATTCTCTCAACCAGCGTCACCATTCTCTCAACCAGCGTCACCATTCTCTCAACCAGCGTCACCATTCTCTCAACCAGCGTCACCATTCTCTCAACCAGCGTCACCATTCTCTCAACCAGCGTCACCATTCTCTCAACCAGCGTCACCATTCTCTCAACCAGCGTCACCATTCTCTCAACCAGCGTCACCATTCTCTCAACCAGCGTCACCATTCTCTCAACCAGCGTCACCATTCTCTCAACAAACTTAATGAAGAATGCTTTTCCAATGTTCTTGAAGGAGTTCCCAGATATGCTGAGCACTTGTTGGCTGCTTTTCCTTCACTCTGTGGTCCAACTGATCTCAAAACATCTCAGTTGGGTTGAGGTCGGGTGATTGTGGAGGCCAGGTCATCTGAGGCAGCACTCCATGACTCTCCTTCTTGGTCAAATAGCCCTTCTACAGCCTGGAGGTGTGTTGGGTCATTGTCCTGTTGAAAAACAAATGATAGTCCCACTAAGCACAAACCAGATGGGACGGCGTATCGCTGCAGAATGCTGTGGTAGCCATGCTGGTTAAGTGTGCCTTGAATTCTAAATAAATCACTGACCGTATCACCAGCAAAGCACCCACACACCATCACACCTCCTCCTCCATGCTTCATGATGGGAACCACACATTCTGAGATCATCTGTTCACCTACTCTGCATCTCACAAAGACACGGCGGTTGGAACCAAAAATCGCACATTTGGACTCATCAGACTAAAGGACAGATTTCCACCGGTCTAATGTCCATTGCAGCTGTTTCTTGGCCCAAGCCAGTCTCTTCTTATTGGTGTCCTTTTAATAGTGGTTTCTTTGCAGAAATTCAACCATGAAGGCCTGATTCGCACAATCTCTGAACAGTTGATGTTGAGATGTCTGTTACTTGAACTCTGTAGCCCATTTAATTGGGCTGCAATTTCTGAGACTGGTAACTCTAATGAACTTATCCTCTGCAGCAGAGGTAACTCTGGGTCTTCCTTTCCTGTGGCGGTCCTCATGAGAGCCAGTTTCATCATAGCGCTTGATGGTTTTTGTGACTGCACTTGAAGAAACGTTGTTGAACATTTTCATTATTGACTGACCTTCATGTCTTAAAGTAATAATGGACTTTTGTTGGTCTTTGCATATTTGAGCTGTTTTTGCCATAATATGGACTTTTACCAAATAGGGATATATTATGTATACCATCCCTACCATCCCTACTTTGTCCCAACACAACTGATTGGCTCAAACACATTAAGAAGGAAAGAAATTCCACTTTTAACTTTTAACAAGGCACATCTGTTAATTTAAACACATTCCAGGTGACTACCTCATGAAGCTGGTTGAGAGAATGCCAAGAGTGTGCAAAGCTGTCATCAAGGCAAAGAGTGGCTATTTGTAGAATGACAAAGTGAAAACAGGTTTTAGAAATTTTTGCAAATGTATTGAAAATGACAAACAAATACCTTATTTACAAAAGTATTCAGACCCTTTGCTTACGAGACTCAAAATTGAGCTCCGGTGCATCTTGTGTCCATTGATCGTCCTTGAGATGTTTCTACAACTTGATTGGAGTCCACCTGTGGTAAATTCAATTAGTTGGAAATGATTTGTGAAGATGCACACCTGTCTAGATAAAGTCCCGCAGTTGACAATGCATGTCAGCGAAAAAACAAGTAATGAGGTAGAATGAATTTCCGTCCCTCCAAGACCGTATTGTGTCGAGGCACACATCTGGGTGAGGGTACCAAAATATTTCTGCAGCATTGAAGTTCCCCAAGAACACAATGGTCTCCATTCTTAAATGGAAGATGTTCAGAACCATCAAGTCGCTTCCTGTCTGGCCGCCCAGACAAGCTGAGCAATCAGGGGAGAAGGTCCTTGGTCAGAGAGTTGGCTACATAATTCCATATGTGTAATTTCATAGTTTTGATGTGTTAACTATTATTCTGCAATGTAGTAAATGGTAAAAATAAAGAAAAGCCCTTGAATGAGTTGGTGTCCAAACGTTTGACTGGTACTGTACATTTTAAATATACATGTTTACATACATTGAACTTCTCTATCTATCACATAACAATGTGTTACTGAGCTCTTCATCCCTTCATCTCTTTACCCTCAGCCACTCAGACCACTCTCTTTACCCTCAGACCACTCTCTTTACCCTCAGCCACTCTCTTTACCCTCAGACCACTCTCTTTACCCTCAGACCACTCTCTTTACCCTCAGCCACTCAGACCACTCTCTTTACCCTCAGCCACTCAGACCACTCTCTTTACCCTCAGCCACTCAGACCACTCTCTTTACCCTCAGCCACTCAGACCACTCTCTTTACCCTCAGCCACTCAGACCACTCTCTTTACACTCAGCCACTCAGACCACTCTCTTTACCCTCAGCCACTCAGACCACTCTCTTTACACTCAGCCACTCAGACCACTCTCTTTACACTCAGCCACTCAGACCACTCTCTTTACCCTCAGCCACTCAGACCACTCTCTTTACCCTCAGCCACTCAGACCACTCTCTTTACCCTCAGCCACTCAGACCACTCTCTTTACCCTCAGCCACTCAGACCACTCTCTTTACACTCAGCCACTCAGACCACTCTCTTTACCCTCAGCCACTCAGACCACTCTCTTTACACTCAGCCACTCAGACCACTCTCTTTACCCTCAGCCACTCAGACCACTCTCTTTACCCTCAGCCACTCAGACCACTCTCTTTACCCTCAGCCACTCAGACCACTCTCTTTATCCTCAGCCACTCAGACCACTCTCTTTACCCTCAGCCACTCAGACCACTCTCTTTACCCCACTCAGACCACTCTCTTTACCCTCAGCCACTCAGACCACTCTCTTTACCCTCAGCCACTCAGACCACTCTCTTTACCCTCAGCCACTCAGACCACTCTCTTTACCCTCAGCCACTCAGACCACTCTCTTTACCCTCAGCCACTCAGACCACTCTCTTTACACTCAGCCACTCAGACCACTCTCTTTACCCTCAGCCACTCAGACCAGTCTCTTTACCCTCAGCCACTCAGACCACTCTCTTTACCCTCAGCCACTCATACCACTCTCTTTACCCTCAGCCACTCAGACCACTCTCTTTACCCTCAGCCACTCAGACCACTCTCTTTACCCTCAGCCACTCAGACCACTCTCTTTACACTCAGCCACTCAGACCACTCTCTTTACACTCAGCCACTCAGACCACTCTCTTTACCCTCAGAGACCACTCTCTTTACCCTCAGCCACTCAGACCACTCTCTTTACACTCAGCCACTCAGACCACTCTCTTTACACTCAGCCACTCAGACCACTCTCTTTACACTCAGCCACTCAGACCACTCTCTTTACCCTCAGACCACTCTCTTTACCCTCAGCCACTCAGACCACTCTCTTTACCCTCAGCCACTCAGACCACTCTCTTTACCCTCAGCCACTCAGACCACTCTCTTTTACCCTCAGACCACTCTCTTTACCCTCAGCCACTCAGACCACTCTCTTTACCCTCAGCCACTCAGACCACTCTCTTTACCCTCAGCCACTCAGACCACTCTCTTTACCCTCAGCCACTCAGACCACTCTCTTTACCCTCAGACCACTCTCTTTACCCTCAGCCACTCAGACCACTCTCTTTACACTCAGCCACTCAGACCACTCTCTTTACCCTCAGCCACTCAGACCACTCTCTTTACCCTCAGCCACTCAGACCACTCTCTTTACACTCAGCCACTCAGACCACTCTCTTTACCCTCAGCCACTCAGACCACTCTCTTTACCCTCAGCCACTCAGACCACTCTCTTTACCCTCAGCCACTCAGACCACTCTCTTTACACTCAGCCACTCAGACCACTCTCTTTACCCTCAGACCACTCTCTTTACCCTCAGACCACTCTCTTTACCCTCAGACCACTCTCTTTACCCTCAGACCACTCTCTTTACCCTCAGCCACTCAGACCACTCTCTTTACCCTCAGACCACTCTCTTTACCCTCAGCCACTCAGACCACTCTCTTTACACTCAGCCACTCAGACCACTCTCTTTACCCTCAGACCACTCTCTTTACCCTCAGCCACTCAGACCACTCTCTTTACCCTCAGCCACTCAGACCACTCTCTTTACCCTCAGCCACTCAGACCACTCTCTTTACCCTCAGCCATTCAGACCACTCTCTTTACCCTCAGACCACTCTCTTTACCCTCAGCCACTCAGACCACTCTCTTTACCCTCAGCCACTCAGACCACTCTCTTTACCCTCAGCCACTCAGACCACTCTCTTTACCCTCAGACCACTCTCTTTACCCTCAGACCACTCTCTTTACCCTCAGACCACTCCCTTTACCCTCAGACCAGACCACTCTTTTACCCTCAGCCATTCAGACCACTCTCTTTACCCTCAGCCACTCAGACCACTCTCTTTACCCTCAGCCACTCAGACCACTCTCTTTACCCTCAGCCACTCAGACCACTCTCTTTACCCTCAGACCACTCAGACCACTCTCTTTACCCTCAGACCACTCTCTTTTTACCCTCAGACCACTCTCTTTACCCTCAGACCACTCTCTTTACCCTCAGCCATTCAGACCACTCTCTTTACCCTCAGACCACTCTCTTTACCCTCAGCCACTCAGACCACTCTCTTTACCCTCAGCCACTCAGACCACTCTCTTTACCCTCAGCCCACTCTCTTTACCCTCAGACCACTCTCTTTACCCTCAGACCACTCTCTTTTTACCCTCAGACCACTCTCTTTACCCTCAGCCACTCAGACCACTCTCTTTACCTCAGCCACTCAGACCACTCTCTTTACCCTCAGACCACTCTCTTTACCCTCAGACCACTCTCTTTACCCTCAGACCACTCTCTTTACCCTCAGACCACTCTCTTTACCCTCAGCCACTCAGACCACTCTCTTTACCCTCAGCCACTCAGACCACTCTCTTTACCCTCAGCCACTCAGACCACTCTCTTTACCCTCAGCCACTCAGACCACTCTCTTTACACTCAGCCACTCAGACCACTCTCTTTACCCTCAGCCACTCAGACCACTCTCTTTACCCTCAGCCACTCAGACCACTCTCTTTACCCTCAGCCACTCAGACCACTCTCTTTACACTCAGCCACTCAGACCACTCTCTTTACCCTCAGACCACTCTCTTTACACCTCAGCCACTCAGACCACTCTCTTTACCCTCAGACCACTCTCTTTACCCTCAGACCACTCTCTTTACCCTCAGCCACTCAGACCACTCTCTTTACCCTCAGCCACTCAGACCACTCTCTTTACCCTCAGCCACTCAGACCACTCTCTTTACCTTCAGCCACTCAGACCACTCAGACCACTCTCTTTACCCTCAGACCACTCTCTTTACCCTCAGACCACTCTCTTTACCCTCAGACCACTCTCTTTACCCTCAGACCAGACCCTCAGACCACTCTCTTTACCCTCAGACCACTCAGACCACTCTCTTTACCCTCAGCCACTCAGACCACTCTCTTTACCCTCAGCCATTCAGACCACTCTCTTTACCCTCAGACCAGACCACTCTCTTTACCCTCAGACCACTCTCTTTACCCTCAGCCACTCAGACCACTCTCTTTACCTCAGCCACTCAGACCACTCTCTTTACCCTCAGCCACTCAGACCACTCTCTTTACCCTCAGCCACTCAGACCACTCTCTTTACACTCAGCCACTCAGACCACTCTCTTTACACTCAGCCACTCAGACCACTCTCTTTACCCTCAGCCACTCAGACCACTCTCTTTACACCCTCAGCCACTCAGACCACTCTCTTTACACTCAGCCACTCAGACCACTCTCTTTACCCTCAGCCACTCAGACCACTCTCTTTACCCTCAGCCACTCAGACCACTCTCTTTACCCTCAGCCACTCAGACCACTCTCTTTACCCTCAGCCACTCAGACCACTCTCTTTACCCTCAGCCACTCAGACCACTCTCTTTACCCTCATCCACTCAGACCACTCTCTTTACCCTCAGCCACTCAGACCACTCTCTTTACCCTCAGCCACTCAGACCACTCTCTTTACCCTCAGCCACTCAGACCACTCTCTTTACCTCAGCCACTCAGACCACTCTCTTTATCCTCAGCCACTCAGACCACTCTCTTTACCCTCAGCCACTCAGACCACTCTCTTTACCCTCAGACCACTCTCTTTACCCTCAGCCACTCAGACCACTCTCTTTACCCTCAGCCACTCAGACCAGTCTCTTTACCCTCAGCCACTCAGACCACTCTCTTTACCCTCAGCCACTCAGACCACTCTCTTTACCCTCAGCCACTCAGACCACTCTCTTTACCCTCAGCCACTCAGACCACTCTCTTTACCCTCAGCCACTCAGACCACTCTCTTTACACTCAGCCACTCAGACCACTCTCTTTACCCTCAGCCACTCAGACCACTCTCTTTACCCAGCCACTCAGACCACTCTCTTTACCCTCAGCCACTCAGACCACTCTCTTTACACTCAGCCACTCAGACCACTCTCTTTACACTCAGCCACTCAGACCACTCTCTTTACCCTCAGACCACTCTCTTTACCCTCAGCCACTCAGACCACTCTCTTTACCCTCAGCCACTCAGACCACTCTCTTTACCCTCAGCCACTCAGACCACTCTCTTTACCCTCAGCCATTCAGACCACTCTCTTTACCCTCAGACCACTCTCTTTACCCTCAGCCACTCAGACCACTCTCTTTACCCTCAGCCACTCAGACCACTCTCTTTACCCTCAGCCACTCAGACCACTCTCTTTACCCTCAGACCACTCTCTTTACCCAGCCACTCAGACCACTCTCTTTACCCTCAGCCACTCAGACCACTCTCTTTACACTCAGCCACTCAGACCACTCTCTTTACCCTCAGCCACTCAGACCACTCTCTTTACCCTCAGACCACTCTCTTTACCCTCAGCCACTCAGACCCTCAGACCACTCTCTTTACCCTCAGACCACTCTCTTTACACTCAGCCACTCAGACCACTCTCTTTACCCTCAGACCACTCTCTTTACCCTCAGCCACTCAGACCACTCTCTTTACCTCAGCCACTCAGACCACTCTCTTTACCCTCAGACCACTCTCTTTACCCTCAGCCACTCAGACCACTCTCTTTACCCTCAGCCACTCAGACCACTCTCTTTACCCTCAGCCACCCTCAGACCACTCTCTTTACCCTCAGCCACTCAGACCACTCTCTTTACCCTCAGCCATTCAGACCACTCTCTTTACCCTCAGACCACTCTCTTTACCCTCAGCCACTCAGACCACTCTCTTTACCCTCAGCCACTCAGACCACTCTCTTTACCCTCAGCCTTTACCCTCAGACCACTCCCTTTACCCTCAGACCACTCTCTTTACCCTCAGCCATTCAGACCACTCTCTTTACCCTCAGCCACTCAGACCACTCTCTTTACCCTCAGCCACTCAGACCACTCTCTTTACCCTCAGACCACTCAGACCACTCTCTTTACCCTCAGCCACTCAGACCACTCTCTTTACCCTCAGCCACTCAGACCACTCTCTTTACCCTCAGCCACTCAGACCACTCTCTTTACCCTCAGCCACTCAGACCACTCTCTTTACCCTCAGCCACTCAGACCACTCTCTTTACCCTCAGCCACTCAGACCACTCTCTTTACCCTCAGCCACTCAGACCACTCTCTTTACCCTCAGACCACTCAGACCACTCTCTTTACCCTCAGACCACTCTCTTTACCCTCAGACCACTCTCTTTACCCTCAGCCATTCAGACCACTCTCTTTACCCTCAGACCACTCTCTTTACCCTCAGCCACTCAGACCACTCTCTTTACCCTCAGCCACTCAGACCACTCTCTTTACCCTCAGCCACAGACTCTCTTTACCCTCAGACCACTCTCTTTACCCTCAGACCACTCTCTTTACCCTCAGCCACTCAGACCACTCTCTTTACCCTCAGCCACTCAGACCACTCTCTTTACCCTCAGACCACTCTCTTTACCCTCAGACCACTCTCTTTACCCTCAGACCACTCAGACTTTACCCTCAGACCACTCTCTTTACCCTCAGCCACTCAGACCACTCTCTTTACCCTCAGCCACTCAGACCACTCTCTTTACCCTCAGCCACTCAGACCACTCTCTTTACCCTCAGCCACTCAGACCACTCTCTTTACACTCAGCCACTCAGACCACTCTCTTTACCCTCAGCCACTCAGACCACTCTCTTTACCCTCAGCCACTCAGACCACTCTCTTTACCCTCAGCCACTCAGACCACTCTCTTTACACTCAGCCACTCAGACCACTCTCTTTACCCTCAGACCACTCTCTTTACACTCAGTCACTCAGACCACTCTCTTTACCCTCAGACCACTCACCCTCAGACCACTCTCTTTACCCTCAGCCACTCAGACCACTCTCTTTACCCTCAGCCACTCAGACCACTCTCTTTACCCTCAGCCACTCAGACCACTCTCTTTACCCTCAGACCACTCTCTTTACCCTCAGACCAGACCACTCTCTTTACCCTCAGACCACTCTCTTTACCCTCAGACCACTCTCTTTACCCTCAGACCACTCTCTTTACCCTCAGACCACTCTCTTTACCCTCAGCCACTCAGACCACTCTCTTTACCCTCAGCCATTCAGACCACTCTCTTTACCCTCAGACCACTCAGACCAGACCACTCTCTTTACCCTCAGCCCACCCTCAGCCACTCAGACCACCTGTTTGGTTTCCATTACCCTCAGACCACTTTTTCACCAAAACTCAGCCATATTTATTATATATATTTACTATCCGTTTCTTTCAGCCAATCCTCAGTCATTTTTGTCAGTGCACTGAGCCCTTTCAGACCATAAGCATTTTCTTTTGTAAATTAACTAACTTTGTATTTAATCAAATACATTTTTTCCCAAAAGTTTACACTGCACTGGTAACAGGCTGATTGATCGGCTGTTTGAAATATTAAAGGGTGATCTGCTTTCTTGGGCCAGCTGAATGACCACTCTCCGGGTCTGAGGGCGCACACAGTTTTCTAGGCTTAAATTGAAGATGTGGAAAACAAGTCACAATGTATTCCTCTACCAATCTCAGTAATGTACCATCCAAAACTTTTGACCATCTAGAATGGCCTTTTCTATTAACTTTGGAAGTGTTCAACTTTACATCCTAAATAATAAAATGGAATAAAAATATTTATACAAATGTCCCGAAGCAAAAATATACAAAAATAATAGATTATCTGATGAAAGGGGCATAAGACCGCTAGCAGAAATAATTTGACCCAAACGTTAACAGGTAAACAATCAAATAAAATGATTTACTCCTGATATACCTGACCAATACTGAAAACTCGATGTCCCCCTTGCTAGAAATATTTTCAGAATATTCTAAAAGCTCTCCATTAAAAAAATGTATGTGGAAAAAACAGAAATAATGGCAATAGGAAAAATGAAAAGAATAACTCCCCATCTACAGCTTTAAGTGGACCACAATAATAAAGGTTAGAAGGCTTAAGGAAGGACTAAACCCTTTTTTTAAAATGACACTCAAACTTAGAAGGCTTAACTAAAATGACACTGCCTGTAGCTCAGGACCTGAAGGATATGCATATTCCTGATACCATTTAAAATGAAACACTTTGAAGTTTGTGGAAATGTGAAATTAATGTAGGAGAATATAATACATTAGATCTGGTAAAAGATCATGTAAAAATGTGTTCTATTTGTTTTTTTGTTCCAAAGGACCATACGTTGAGATTGGATTGTACGTGTAATGTAGATGTTGTCCACAAGATGGCAGCATTGTGTGTGCAAAGTTTCAGACTGATCCAGTGAAGAATTACATCACGACACAATATTTTGCATCAATTTTGCACAAATGTGCTGAATTGGTCAATTTATACATTCTCAACTAAATAGAGACTAACTATAGAAAACTTACAAACATGCTATGGTAATACATTTTGCTATGTTTTAACATGCTTAATACATTTAACATGCTAGGTAATACATTTAACATGATGGAATACATTTAACATGCTATGGAATACATTTAACATGCTATGGTAATACATCTTTGTTTAGTTTACTTAAAAGTCATACACGATGGATCATTAGCTTCCATACAGATAAGACACTAACCTTCACACATCTAGATGGCCGGGTGGGTGTGGTGCCAGAGACGGCAGGGGTTCAAGCTGTAGAACCCAGTTCCTACATTTGAGTGTAAAAATAGATTTTTATCAAACAAAACTATGCTGCATTTTTATCTCTGGGACCCTCAGGGTGGCAAATCAGAGCAAGATTACTGAATGTATCAAACCAGTTGCTGTGATTTGTTATTTTTGCACTATCCTCAAACAATAGCATGTTATTTGTTTTTGCTGTGAAATCTACTGTAACACTGCAGTTAGATTAACAAGAATTTAAGCTTTCTACCCATATAAGATATGTCAATGTCCCGGAAAGATGGCTGTTGTTTACAATCTCATTCTAGTCTCATTATCTCATATTAAGCAACGACTGTCTTGGTTGAGGGACACCAATCCCGTAGAGGTTAATAACTGACAAATATATAAAGATAACTTTATTCCATTTTACTCAACAATATGAAAGCAGATCTAATTAAATGGAACATTCTGCCCATAAATCTTAAAGGTAGAATAAACCTCTTGAACGGCATGGCAAGTTTTTAGATTTATTCTTGATAATACCGAAGATGTTCTTTAAAAAAAAAAAAAAAAAGGTATACTCGATCATAATACTTTTTATAATCAAACTCATCGAAAAAATAGGAAAGTTTTATGTCTTCCAGAGTCTGTGGGTTTTAAACTTCCGGATTTGGAATTGTATCAACTCACCACCCAGGGACTTGCAACATCTAGTCACTAAAGAGGAACAACGGGTACATATTAAAGATGCTCATCTCCAGAATATGTTGTCTATTTTGAAAGGATACAGCTGAGAACATGAACAAGTTCACTACAATATGGAGGAAAATGAAACCAATATCGCTCCCTACAAACACAACCCTATGGAACGATCCTTGGATTGATTTTCACAATTCACTGATACGTTGACCCACATGGAAGACTAAAGGCATAGAAACCGTACATGACTTGTTAACAGGAAATACATACATTTCCATGACAGAATTAAAAATCAATTTTGGACTGACTAATGTGCTTTTCAGAAAGTATTCACACCCCTTGACTTTTTCCACTGTGTTGTTACGGTCTGAATTTAAAATTGATTATATTGAGTTTTTTTTGGTCACTGGCCTACATACAATACCCCATAATGTCAAAGTGGAATTATGTTTGTCAAAAGTTTTACAAATTAATAAAAATTGAAAAGCTGAAATGTCTTGAGTCAATAAGTATTCAACCCCTTTGTTATGGCAAGCCTAAATAAGTTCAGGGGTAAAAAATCTGCTTAACAAGTCACACAATAAGTTGCAAGGACTCTGTGTGCAATAATTGTGTTTAAAATTCATTTTGAATGACTATTTGATCTCTGTAACCCACACATACTGTACCCCACAATTATCAACCACAAAGACCAGGGAGGCTTTGCCTTGCAACCTGTTGGTAGATGGGTAAAAAAAAAGACATTGAATATCCCTTTGAGCACGGTGAAGGTATTAATAACACTTTGGGGGAATTGATACAATATCCAGTCACTACAAAGATACAGGCGTCCTTCCTAACTCAGTTGCCCGGAGAGGAAGGAAACCATTCAGGGATTTCACCATGAGGCCAATGGTGACTTTAAAACAGGTACAGTTTATTGGCTGTGACAGGAGAAAACTGAGGTTGGATCAACAACATTGCAGTTACTCCACAATACTAACCTAATTGATAGAGTGAAAGGAAGGAAGCCTGTACAGGATAAAAAATATATTTCAAAACATGCATCCTGCGCTAAAGTAATACTGCAAAAAATGTGGGAAAGCACTTCACTTTTGTCATGCATACAAAGTGTTATGTTTAGGGCAATTCCAATACAACACGTTACTGAGTACCACTCCATATTTTCTAGCATAGTGCTGCCTGCATCATGTTATGGGTATGCTTGTAGTCGTTAAGGACTGGGGAGTTTTTCAGGATAAAAAAATTAACTGAATGGCGCTAAGCACATTTTAAAATCCCAGAGGAAAACCTGGTTCAGTCTGCTTTCCACCAGACACTGGTAGATGAGTTCACCTTTCAGCAGGATGATAACCTAAAACACAAGGCCAAATCTAGACTAGAGTTGCTTACCCACCTTGCAGCAAAATATTTTATTGCCCCCCTCTTGACGGTGGAGAAAAATTACAATAGAGAAAATGTTGCAGTTTTAAAGGCCCAGTGCGGTCAAAAATGTGATTTTCTTTGTTTTATATACAGTGCATTCAGACAGTATTTAGACCCCTTTCCCTTTCCCAAATGTATTAAAAGTAAAAACATGAATACCTTATTTACGTAAGTATTCAGACCCTTTGCTATGACTTATACCATGCTAATATGATATCTGAGTGCCAGGTCACGGCCCCTCCAGTTGTTATTTGTCCTAGATTACTACTAGCCCCCGTCTCCCTAACAACCTACTGTGTCTCTCTAACCCCTTTCTCCTCTCCTCCATACCCCTAACAACCTATTTTGACTCCCTCAGACCCACTGTGACTCCCTCGGACCCACTGTGACTCCCTCGGACCCACTGTGACTCCCTCGGACCCACTGTGACTCCCTCGGACCCACTGTGACTCCCTCGGACCCACTGTGACTCCCGGACCCACTGTGACAGACCCACTGTGACTCGGACCTACTGTGACTCCCTCTGATCCCTGTCTCCTCTCCTCCAGATCCCCTAGCCATCCTTCAAGATGGAGGAGGAACAGTGCTTCTACAATGAGTCCATTGCCTTCTTCTACAACCACAGTGGAAAGTACCTGGCTACAGAGTGGAATACCGTCAGTAAGCTGGTGATGGGGCTGGGTATCACAGTATGTATCTTCATCATGCTGGCTAACTTGCTGGTCATGGTGGCTATATACGTCAACCGCCGCTTCCACTTCCCTATTTACTACCTGATGGCCAACCTGGCGGCCGCGGACTTCTTTGCCGGCCTGGCGTACTTCTACCTGATGTTCAACACGGGCCCGAACACGCGGCGCCTCACGGTCTCCACGTGGCTGCTCCGACAGGGTCTCATCGACACGTCCCTCACGGCGTCCGTGTGTAACCTCCTTGCCATCGCCATCGAGCCACATCACCGTTTTCCGCATGCAGCTACACACGCGCATGTCCAACCGGCGTGTGGTGGTGGTGATTGTCGTCATCTGGACCTTGTCTATCGTCATGGGAGCCATCCCGTCGGTAGGGTGGAACTGTATCTGTGACATCGGCACGTGTTCTAGCATGGCTCCGCTGTACTGTAACTCCTACCTGGTGTTCTGGGCCGTATTCAACCTGGTCACCTTCCTGGTCATGGTGGTGCTGTACGCTCACATCTTTATGTACGTGAGACAGAGGACCATGAGGATGAGCAGACACAGCTCTGGGCCACGCAGGAACAGAGACACCATGATGAGTCTGCTGAAGACTGTCGTCATCGTATTGGGTAAGAACCTCCACTACCTTCACACCAGAAACTATATGTTAGATACTAGTACTGCGTAGGACCATGCAGGAACTGAGACATCATGATGAGCCTGCTGAAGACTGTCAGGATTGTACTGGGTAAGACCTTACCCTTGACATCCCATAATAACATAACACAGTATCCCTGTAAAACTGAGGAACCTGGAGTAAGGATTAGGGATGTTGTCATGACCGTATTACTGCCATACTGGAAGTCGTCAGTCACGATCGCAGTAAAATTCTACGTGACTGTTGAGCCCAGGTAATCCCCTCTATTGTTCCTCCATCAGGTCCTAATGGCCTGGTACTCAGGGCTCTATTGTCCCTCCATCAGGTCCTAATGGCCTGGTACTCAGGGCTCTATGGCCTGGTACTCAGGGCTCTATTGTCCCTCCATCAGGTCCTAATGGCCTGGTACTCAGGGCTCTATGGCCTGGTACTCAGGGCTCTATTGTCCCTCCATCAGGTCCTAATGGCCTGGTACTCAGGGCTCTATGGCCTGGTACTCAGGGCTCTATTGTCCCTCCATCAGGTTCTAATGGCCTGGTACTCAGGGCTCTATGGCCTGGTACTCAGGGCTCTATTGTCCCTCCATCAGGTCCTAATGGCCTGGTACTCAGGGCTCTATGGCCTGGTACTCGGGCTCTATTGCCTAGTACTCAGGGCTCTATTGTCCCTCCATCAGGTCCTAATGGCCTGGTACTCAGGTCTCTATTGTCCCTCCATCAGGTCCTAATGGCCTGGTACTCAGGGCTCTATGTCCTGGTACTCAGGTCTCTATTGTCCCTCCATCAGGTCCTAATGGCCTGTTACTCATGGCTCTATGGCCTGGTACTCGGGCTCTATTGCCTAGTACTCAGGGCTCTATTGTCCCTCCATCAGGTCCTAATGTCCTGGTACTCAGGTCTCTATTGTCCCTCCATCAGGTCCTAATGGCCTGGTACTCAGGTTTTTTTTGGCCCTCTAACCTAATCTGGAAAGCAATGAAATTGAAAATTGCAAACACTTATTATCAAAACAGTATTGTGCTTTTAAAACTCACCTCGCTGTGATTGATCAATTTGAAGGAAGAAGGGCAAGCGGGTTGATTTGTAAAACATGGTCGTTGGATGGATGTTGTTTCAAAGCCTAACACAAAGAAATGGACAGCGCTTTCTAAGGTGATGATTCATTTAAATCACCAATATTAGGGCTTATGTATAAGCCTATAAATGAGCCCAACCGCCCACCCCCCCTCCTAAAATGTTCATAATTAATTGGGTGACACATTTACCTATAGCTCCAGAATCTCTCCACCATGTGTTTCCATCTCCTCCTCTTCTTCATTCCTTCCTCCAGAACATCTCTCCACCACGTGTTTCCATCTCCTCCTCTTCTTCATTCCTTCCTCCAGAACATCTCTCCACCATGTGTTTCCATCTCCTCCTCTTCTTCATTCCTTCCTCCAGAACATCTCTCCACCATGTGTTTCCATCTCCTCCTCTTCTTCATTCCTTCCTCCAGAACATCTCTCCACCACGTGTTTCCATCTCCTCCTCTTCTTCATTCCTTCCTCCAGAACATCTCTCCACCATGTGTTTCCATCTCCTCCTCCCCTCTTCTTCATTCCGTCCTCCAGAACATCTCTCCACCATGTGTTTCCATCTCCTCCTCTTCTTCATTCCTTCCTCCAGAACATCTCTCCACCATGTGTTTCCATCTCCTCTTCTTCATTCCTTCCTCCAGAACATCTCTCCACCATGTGTTTCCATCTCCTCCTCTTCTTCATTCCTTCCTCCAGAACATCTCTCCACCATGTGTTTCCATCTCCTCCTCTTCTTCATTCCGTCCTCCAGAACATCTCTCCACCATGTGTTTCCATCTCCTCCTCTTCTTCATTCCTTCCTCCAGAACATCTCTCCACCATGTGTTTCCATCTCCTCCTCCCCTCTTCTTCATTCCTTCCTCCAGAACATCTCTCCACCATGTGTTTCCATCTCCTCCTCTTCTTCATTCCTTCCTCCAGAACATCTTTCCATCTCCTCCTCTTCTTCATTCCTTTCTCCAGAACATCTCTCCACCATGTGTTTCCATCTCCTCCTCTTCTTCATTCCTTCCTCCAGAACATCTCTCCACCATGTGTTTCCATCTCCTCCTCTTCTTCATTCCTTTCTCCAGAACATCTCTCCACCATGTGTTTCCATCTCCTCCTCTTCTTCATTCCTTCCTCCAGAACATCTCTCCACCATGTGTTTCCATCTCCTCTAGAGGTCGGCCAATTAGGGACGATTTCAAGTTTTCATAACAATCGGTAATCAGCATTTTTGGACACCGATCATGGCCGATTACGTTGCACTCCACGAGGAGACTGCGTGGCAGGCTTACTACCTGTTATGCGAGTGCAGCAAGGAGCCAAGGTAAAGTGCTAGCTAGCATGAAACGTATCTTATAAAAAACAATCAATCTTAACATAATCACTAGTTAACTACACATGGTTGATGATATTACTAGTTTAACTAGCTTGTCATGCGTTGCATATAATCGATGCGGTGCCCGTTAATTTATCAATGATTCACAGCCTACTTCGCCAAATTGGTGATTTAGCAATCGCATTAGCGAAAAAAGCACTGTCATTGCACCAATGTGTACCTAACCATAAACATCAATGCCTTTCTTATAATAAATACACAAGTATATATTTTTAAACCTCCAATAATCGGTTACGGTATCGGCGTTGAAAAATAATATTCGGTCGACCTCTAATTTCCTCCCCTCTTCTTCATTCCTTTCTCCAGAACACAGAGAAGGGCTGTCAACAGTTTAATGAAATATGTGTCCTTGTGAAAACATGTTACTATTGATGTTCCCGAACAGATTTCACTTGGTTTCCCACATTAATCACTGGGTAGCTGCATGAACAGGGTTGGTGAGCCCATAGCATCCAGAGTACTGGGTAGCTGCTGGAACAGGGTTGGTGAGCCCATGGCATACAGAGTACTGGGTAGCTGCTGGAACAGGGTTGGTGAGCCCATGGCATACAGAGTACTGGGTAGCTGCATGAACAGGGTTGGTGAGCCCATGGCATCCAGAGTACTGGGTAGCTGCTGGAACAGGGTTGGTGAGCCCATAGCATACAGAGTACTGGGTAGCTGCATGAACAGGGTTGGTGAGCCCATGGCATCAGAGTACTGGGTAGCTGCATGAACAGGGTTGGTGAACCCATGGCATCCAGAGTACTGGGTAGCTGCATGAACAGGGTTGGTGAGCCCATGGCATCCAGAGTACTGGGTAGCTGCTGGAACAGGGTTGGTGAGCCCATAGCATCCAGAGTACTGGGTAGCTGCATGAACAGGGTTGGTGAGCCCATGGCATCCAGAGTACTGGGTAGCTGCTGGAACAGGGTTGGTGAGCCCATAGCATACAGAGTACTGGGTAGCTGCATGAACAGGGTTGGTGAGCCCATGGCATCCAGAGTACTGGGTAGCTGCTGGAACAGGGTTGGTGAGCCCATAGCATCAGAGTACTGGGTAGCTGCATGAACTGCCCATGGCATCCAGAGTACTGGGTAGGGAACAGGGTTGGTGAGCCCATGGCATCCAGAGTACTGGGTAGCTGCTGGAACAGGGTTGGTGAGCCCATAGCATACAGAGTACTGGGTAGCTGTATGAACAGGGTTGGTGAGCCCATGGCATCCAGAGTACTGGGTAGCTGCTGGAACAGGGTTGGTGAGCCCATAGCATACAGAGTACTGGGTAGCTGCATGAACAGGGTTGGTGAGCCCATGGCATCCAGAGTACTGGGTAGCTGTATGAACAGGGTTGGTGAGCCCATGGCATCCAGAGTACTGGGTAGCTGCTGGAACAGGGTTGGTGAGCCCATAGCATACAGAGTACTGGGTAGCTGCAGGAACAGGGTTGGTGAGCCCATGGCATCCAGAGTTTAGGTGGAATATCACCTGTTGCACAACAAAATAACCAGACTGGCCTACCCAGCATGAGGGAAACAAGGGGTTCTCCATTCCACTATACATACAGACAACATGCATTTCCCCCTGCCCCTGTTCCTGCCAATTTTGATAATGGGCCACTCTAAATTTAAACTGGGCAGGCAGAATAATGAGTTCTTAACGGACTTGTTTAGTTAAATAAAGGTTAAATAAATAATGTTTAATAAACAAGAGCTACGGACAACAAACACACTTGCAGTTTATCGATGTTCTTCCATGTCTGGTGAGTATGCAGGCCATGTCACCCATTGAGCATGTTTGGGATGCTCTGGATCGACGTGAATGACAGCTTTTTCCAGTTCCCGCCAATATCCAGTAATTTCACACTGTGAGACAACATTCCACAGGCCACAATCTGATCAACTCTATGTGAAGGAGATGTGTCACACTGCATGAGGCAAATGGGGGTCACACCGGACTGTTTTTCTGAGCCACGCCCCCTACCTTTTCTTTAAGGTAACTGTGACCAACCGATGCATATCTGTATTCCCAGTCATGTGAAATCCATAGATTAGGGCCTAATTTATTTATTTCAATTGACTGATTTCCTCATATGAATTGTAACTCAGTAAAACTGTTGAAGTTGTTGCATGTTGCGTTTTCATAGCGTTTTAGTTAGGTCCTAGCAAAGAGATGGACTCTTAAGCTTCCTGCTTCCTGTTAATGTGTCAGGGTTGTGGAGTTGAACAATACAACTGATTGTCCGGGACAACTGCAGTGCCTGACACCATAGCAGCCCCCGCTGCCAGACATGTCCCAGTGTCTGCAAAGCACGGCATAACGTCACATTGTTGAAGTACCAGAACCAGTCTTTACAGTAGTACAGGTCATAGGTCATAGCAAAAGCCAAGCCATGAACCCCAGTACAGTGGAGGAGGCCGGTGGTTTGTCAGACTTACCATTCCAGCGTTATCTCAGTCCCTTTCTCACCGGACTGAAGACAATTTTAAAGTCAAGCACATCCAATCGTTGTTTTTTTTCTGTCAGATTTGTCGCAATCAACTAACACTACAATTTGTTTTCTAAAATGACAGAGCTCTAAGTTAGATAAATTGACCACCAGGTACAATGGTGAAATCTATTGTATTTTGTAGAATGAGTTGTGAGGTTCTCAGTATCACAATATATCACTACTCAAAGCTATTGTTTGCTTCAGCTGCCTACCATTTACTAATGATGTGTATATTTCTGAGGAAGCACGGTGGGTGGATTTGGAAGTTTTCTCTCTCTTCAGCTGAAGTGAGTTTATTTTAATAGTTGGAGGGAAACTTAACATATTTCCAAGTAACACATCTGGAAAGCAGATGAGGGCAGATTACAGCTTTCGGCTTAAAATGTGTCCTGATTTCTCCTGGGAACATCTATCAGAGAAAAGAGCAGGATCCCCAACTAGCACCAACCCATCTGCCCATAAACACACCCCACATGATAATCTGTTCTGGGAATAGTGTGCACTACGTTTGACCAGGGCTCTGAAGTGTAATACAAAGGGACGAAGATATAATAACTAGGAACATCCACATTCACCTGTCACTTCTTATTGGCTAAGGAAGACCAGTATCACTGTGATGAAGAGCCACTCAGGTGTGAAACAAACAAGAGTTTTATTAGTACCAGGTGTGTTTCCCAGCAGCTCCTAAAGATGACAGAGATGGAGCTATGGGACCTGGGCTGGCTGACACGGACACTCACACTAACACTCACTCACTCACACTAACACTCACACTAACACTCACTCACTCACACTAACACTCACACTAACACTCACACTAACACTAACACTCAGACTAACACTAACACTCACACTAACACTCACACTAACACTCACTCACTCACACACTAACACTCACTCACACTAACACTCACTCACACTAACACTCACTCATTCACTTATTCACTCACACTAACTCTCACTCACTCACTCACACTAACTCTCACTCACTCACTCACACTAACTCTCACTCACACTAACTCTCACTCATTCACTCACCCACTCACACTAACTCTCACTCACTCACTCACTCACTCACTCACTCACTCACTCACTCACTCACTCACTCACTCACTCACTCACTCACTCACTCACTCACTCACTCACTCACTCACTCACACTAACATTCACTCATTCACTCACTCACTCACTCACTCACTCACTCACTCACTCACTCACTCACTCACTCACTCACTCACTCACTCACTCACTCACTCACTCACTCACTCACTCACTCACTCACTCACTCACTCACTCACTCACTCACAACCCAGGACTGTAACCTGAATCATTGATTGTCCTTGTTAACGAATCTCTGTAATGACACCAAATGTAAAGTTTCAGATTACTGAATAACTCTGTCTAATTCACTGTTATATCACTCTTTCACACGCGCACACAGAGGGGGAGAGAGAAAGACAATAATACCGTTCTAGATTCAGACAAACTGCCTTTGAAACAATGAGTTGTGTGTTTCTGCCCTGTGAATTCAGAACAAATGACCAGAGCCCTGGTCGTAGGGCTCTGGTCGTAGGGCTCTGGTCAAGGGTAGTGCTCTATGTAGGAATAGGGTGCCATTTGGGGCACAGACACTAGCCAAGCCCTCCCATCTCTGGCCTGCCTGCCTTAGACCATGGGCCAAGCCCTCCCATCTCTGGCCTGCCTCCCTTAGACCATGGGCCAAGCCCTCCCATCTCTGGCCTGCCTCCCTTAGACCATGGACCAAGCCCTCCCATCTCTGGCCTGCCTGCCTTAGACCATGGGCCAAGCCCTCCCATCTCTGGCCTGCCTGCCTTAGACCATAGGCCAAGCCCTCCCATCTCTGGCCTGCCTGCCTTAAACCATAGGCCAAGCCCTCCCATCTCTGGCCTGCCTGCCTTAGACCATGGACCAAGCCCTCCCATCTCTGGCCTGCCTGCCTTAGACCATGGGCCAAGCCCTCCCATCTCTGGCCTGCCTGCCGTAAACCATGGACCAAGCCCTCCCATCTCTGGCCTGCCTGCCTTAGACCATGGGCCAAGCCCTCCCATCTCTGGCCTGCCTGCCTTAGACCATGGGCCAAGCCCTCCCATCTCTGGCCTGCCTGCCTTAGACCATAGGCCAAGCCCTCCCATCTCTGGCCTGCCTGCCTTAGACCATGGACCAAGCCCTCCCATCTCTGGCCTGCCTGCCTTAGACCATGGACCAAGCCCTCCCATCTCTGGCCTGCCTGCCGTAAACCATGGACCAAGCCCTCCCATCTCTGGCCTGCCTGCCTTAAACCATGGACCAAGCCCTCCCATCTCTGGCCTGCCTGCCGTAAACCATGGACCAAGCCCTCCCATCTCTGGCCTGCCTGCCGTAAACCATGGACCAAGCCCTCCCATCTCTGGCCTGCCTGCCATAAACCATGGGCCAAGTCCTCCCATCTCTGGCCTGCCTGCCTTAGACCATGGACCAAGCCCTCCCATCTCTGGCCTGCCTGCCTTAGACCATGGACCAAGCCCTCCCATCTCTGGCCTGCCTGCCTTAGACCATGGGCCAAGTCCTCCCATCTCTGGCCTGCCTGCCTTAGACCATGGACCAAGTCCTCCCATCGTGAACCATGGGCCACGCCCTCCCATCTCTGGCCTGCCTGCCTTAGACCATGGACCAAGCCCTCCCATCTCTGGCCTGCCTGCCTTAGACCATGGACCAAGTCCTCCCATCGTGAACCATGGGCCACGCCCTCCCATCTCTGGCCTGCCTGCCTTAGACCATGGGACAAGCCCTCCCATCTCTGGCCTGCCTGCCTTAGACCATGGGCCAAGCCCTCCCATCTCTGGCCTGCCTGCCTTAGACCATGGACCAAGCCCTCCCATCTCTGGCCTGCCTGCCGTAAACCATGGACCAAGCCCTCCCATCTCTGGCCTGCCTGCCTTAATCCATGGGACAAGCCCTCCCATCGTGAACCATGGACCATGTCCTCCCGTGGTCGGTTTGACAGCTGTATACAGTCTCCTGAGCACAACTCGTCCGCTTCATTCTGTCTTTCCATGTCTACACTTCTGCAGTCTGCCTAGTTCTGCAAAGCTGTGGATCCAACATAGCTGTTTCCTTAACGTCAGCTATTCTTCCCGGGCTCCAACATGGGACAAAATATACATGACAAACAATTACATTTAACATTAAGACATTACAAACATTGAACTAGTAGACGTTACAGAGAAAATACCTAGCATGTAATACACTTAACATTTTATGTGATTTAGTATCTGTCCAGACATACGATCGATAGCGTTAGATGTTATTTTGTTGTTTTCTTGAAGGTGGATTTACTTTTTATCTTATTTTGTAAAGCATTCAATTTAGTGATGGCCTTGTATTAAATTGGAGATTTGTCCTTGGTCTGAGGGGTGTCAGATTACCTGAACTTGCCTGTCTGGTTTGGTGCTTATGTTTATTGCTAGTAGACATTAATTGGTCTGAAATATATATATATTTTTACATTCTTAAAAAAAATCAAGACTGGACACTAATTTGCTTTCATCAGGAAACCATGAGCAGTTCAGATGCATTGAGTTGAAGTTTTAGTGGAAGCCATGAGAGATTAAGATTCATTGGGTTGATGTTTATTCGACCGCTATTATTATATTATATTATTATTATATTATATTATATTATTATTATACAGGTATGTAGGTCATCTACCTACGTTATACAGGTATGCAGGTCATCTACCTACGTTATACAGGTATGTAGTTCATCTACCTACGTTATACAGGTATGTACCTCATCTACCTACGTTATATAGGTATGTAGGTCATCTACCTACGTTATACAGGTATGTAGGTCATCTACCTACGTTATACAGGTATGCAGGTCATCTACCTACGTTATATAGGTATGTAGGTCATCTACCTACGTTATACAGGTATGCAGGTCATCTACCTACGTTATATAGGTATGTACCTCATCTACCTGCATTATATAGGTATGTAGGTCATCTACCTACGTTATACAGGTATGCAGGTCATCTACCTACGTTATATAGGTATGTAGGTCATCTACCTACGTTATATAGGTATGTAGGTCATCTACCTACGTTATACAGGTATGCAGGTCATCTACCTACGTTATATAGGTATGCAGGTCATCTACCTACGTTATACAGGTATGCAGGTCATCTACCTACGTTATACAGGTATGCAGGTCATCTACCTACGTTATACAGGTATGCAGGTCATCTACCTACGTTATACAGGTATGCAGGTCATCTACCTACGTTATACAGGTATGCAGGTCATCTACCTACGTTATACAGGTATGCAGGTCATCTACCTACGTTATATAGGTATGCAGGTCATCTACCTACGTTATACAGGTATGCAGGTCATCTACCTACGTTATACAGGTATGCAGGTCATCTACCTACGTTATATAGGTATGCAGGTCATCTACCTACGTTATACAGGTATGCAGGTCATCTACCTACGTTATACAGGTATGCAGGTCATCTACCTACGTTATACAGGTATGCAGGTCATCTACCTACGTTATACAGGTATGCAGGTCATCTACCTACGTTATACAGGTATGTAGGTCATCTACCTACGTTATACAGGTATGCAGGTCATCTACCTACGTTATACAGGTATGCAGGTCATCTACCTACGTTATATAGGTATGTAGGTCATCTACCTATGTTATACAGGTATGTAGGTCATCTACCTACGTTATACAGGTATGCAGGTCATCTACCTACGTTATACAGGTATGCAGGTCATCTACCTACGTTATACAGGTATGTAGGTCATCTACCTACGTTATGGTATGCAGGTCATCTACCTACGTTATATAGGTATGTAGGTCATCTACCTACGTTATACAGGTATGCAGGTCATCTACCTACGTTATACAGGTATGCAGGTCATCTACCTACGTTATACAGGTATGCAGGTCATCTACCTACGTTATACAGGTATGTACCTCATCTACCTACGTTATACAGGTATGTAGGTCATCTACCTACGTTATACAGGTATGCAGGTCATCTACCTACGTTATACAGGTATGCAGGTCATCTACCTACGTTATATAGGTATGCAGGTCATCTACCTACGTTATACAGGTATGCAGGTCATCTACCTACGTTATACAGGTATGCAGGTCATCTACCTACGTTATATAGGTATGTAGGTCATCTACCTACGTTATACAGGTATGCAGGTCATCTACCTACGTTATACAGGTATGCAGGTCATCTACCTACGTTATACAGGTATGCAGGTCATCTACCTACGTTATACAGGTATGTACCTCATCTACCTACGTTATACAGGTATGTAGGTCATCTACCTACGTTATACAGGTATGCAGGTCATCTACCTACGTTATACAGGTATGTAGGTCATCTACCTGCGTTATACAGGTATGCAGGTCATCTACCTACGTTATATAGGTATGTAGGTCATCTACCTACGTTATACAGGTATGCAGGTCATCTACCTACGTTATATAGGTATGTAGGTCATCTACCTACGTTATACAGGTATGCAGGTCATCTACCTACGTTATACAGGTATGTACCTCATCTACCTACGTTATACAGGTATGCAGGTCATCTACCTACGTTATACAGGTATGTACCTCATCTACCTACGTTATATAGGTATGTAGGTCATCTACCTACGTTATACAGGTATGCAGGTCATCTACCTACGTTATACAGGTATGTAGGTCATCTACCTACGTTATACAGGTATGCAGGTCATCTACCTACGTTATATAGGTATGTAGGTCATCTACCTACGTTATACAGGTATGCAGGTCATCTACCTACGTTATATAGGTATGCAGGTCATCTACCTACGTTATACAGGTATGCAGGTCATCTACCTACGTTATACAGGTATGCAGGTCATCTACCTACGTTATACAGGTATGCAGGTCATCTACCTACGTTATACAGGTATGCAGGTCATCTACCTACGTTATACAGGTATGCAGGTCATCTACCTACGTTATACAGGTATGCAGGTCATCTACCTACGTTATATAGGTATGCAGGTCATCTACCTACGTTATACAGGTATGCAGGTCATCTACCTACGTTATACAGGTATGCAGGTCATCTACCTACGTTATATAGGTATGCAGGTCATCTACCTACGTTATACAGGTATGCAGGTCATCTACCTACGTTATACAGGTATGCAGGTCATCTACCTACGTTATACAGGTATGCAGGTCATCTACCTACGTTATACAGGTATGCAGGTCATCTACCTACGTTATACAGGTATGCAGGTCATCTACCTACGTTATACAGGTATGCAGGTCATCTACCTACGTTATACAGGTATGCAGGTCATCTACCTACGTTATATAGGTATGTAGGTCATCTACCTACGTTATACAGGTATGCAGGTCATCTACCTACGTTATACAGGTATGCAGGTCATCTACCTACGTTATACAGGTATGCAGGTCATCTACCTACGTTATACAGGTATGCAGGTCATCTACCTACGTTATACAGGTATGCAGGTCATCTACCTACGTTATATAGGTATGTAGGTCATCTACCTACGTTATACAGGTATGCAGGTCATCTACCTACGTTATACAGGTATGCAGGTCATCTACCTACGTTATACAGGTATGCAGGTCATCTACCTACGTTATACAGGTATGTACCTCATCTACCTACGTTATACAGGTATGTAGGTCATCTACCTACGTTATACAGGTATGCAGGTCATCTACCTACGTTATACAGGTATGCAGGTCATCTACCTACGTTATATAGGTATGCAGGTCATCTACCTACGTTATACAGGTATGCAGGTCATCTACCTACGTTATACAGGTATGCAGGTCATCTACCTACGTTATACAGGTATGTAGGTCATCTACCTACGTTATATAGGTATGCAGGTCATCTACCTACGTTATACAGGTATGCAGGTCATCTACCTACGTTATACAGGTATGCAGGTCATCTACCTACGTTATACAGGTATGCAGGTCATCTACCTACGTTATACAGGTATGTACCTCATCTACCTACGTTATACAGGTATGTAGGTCATCTACCTACGTTATACAGGTATGCAGGTCATCTACCTACGTTATACAGGTATGTAGGTCATCTACCTGCGTTATACAGGTATGCAGGTCATCTACCTACGTTATATAGGTATGTAGGTCATCTACCTACGTTATACAGGTATGCAGGTCATCTACCTACGTTATATAGGTATGTAGGTCATCTACCTACGTTATACAGGTATGCAGGTCATCTACCTACGTTATACAGGTATGTACCTCATCTACCTACGTTATACAGGTATGCAGGTCATCTACCTACGTTATACAGGTATGTACCTCATCTACCTACGTTATATAGGTATGTAGGTCATCTACCTACGTTATACAGGTATGCAGGTCATCTACCTACGTTATACAGGTATGCAGGTCATCTACCTACGTTATACAGGTATGCAGGTCATCTACCTACGTTATACAGGTATGCAGGTCATCTACCTACGTTATATAGGTATGCAGGTCATCTACCTACGTTATACAGGTATGCAGGTCATCTACCTACGTTATACAGGTATGCAGGTCATCTACCTACGTTATACAGGTATGCAGGTCATCTACCTACGTTATACAGGTATGCAGGTCATCTACCTACGTTATACAGGTATGCAGGTCATCTACCTACGTTATATAGGTATGTAGGTCATCTACCTACGTTATACAGGTATGCAGGTCATCTACCTACGTTATACAGGTATGCAGGTCATCTACCTACGTTATACAGGTATGTAGGTCATCTACCTACGTTATACAGGTATGTAGGTCATCTACCTACGTTATACAGGTATGCAGGTCATCTACCTACGTTATACAGGTATGCAGGTCAGCTTTGCACATCGCCATTAAACTAGACATCGGGCCAATGTTGACATTTTCAGCCCATATCGTCCAATTCCGATACGGTCGCCAATATATCGTTCATCCCTACTTGTGGGATATGCATGGGTGTCCAAGCTGTGCGCTTGTAGTTTAAACACCTCTTCTGGATAGGACCCTATATACATAATTTCAAAAGGATTTTCTGATGAACAATTAGCCTTTTTAAAATGATTAACTTGGATTAGCTAACACAACGTGCCGTTGGAAAACAGAAGTGATGGATGCTGATAATGGGCCTCTATACACCTATGAAGATATTCTATTAAAAATCAGTTGTCTCCAGCTACAATAGTCATTTACAACATTAACAATGTCTACACAGTATTTCTGATCAATTTGATTAATTTTAATGGTAAAAAAATGTGCTTTTCTTTCAAAAACAAGGACATTTCTAAGTGACCCCAAGTGTGTGTGTGTGTGTGTGTGTGTGTGTGTGTGTCTTTGGCATCATTAAAGGTGAAGACTGTTATTTTATCACATCAATTCTCTGTAATTATTATTACGTGATTAAACTAATCATGTAGATGTAATTAACTAGGAAGTCGGGGCACCAAGGAAAATCTTCAGATTAAAAAGCTATAATTTTAATATCTGATCAATTAATGAGTTATTCTTCACCTCAAGTCAGTCTCATTTCAAACGCCGTAGAATTCTTGATTATCTGCATGAACCCAGCCTAAACTATGAATCATCACCAATTGGCTTAATAATTTATCTACTAACTAACTAATCAAACAGTAGATATTGGTAACAATGATAGGGAAGATTCCCAAGTGGGCCGATATGACGGCTTGGTGGTTCATAATGATGGCTGACCTTCATGGGCTGATTTGTTGTGTAACTTAATGTAGAATAATGAAACAACGTCGGTTACCTTTTGGAGTGAAGATTGTACAGAAACTGACCGGGTTAAGCAACGTTTTCCTGGACCGTGTTAGGATATAACAACTGATTTTAATCAAACAAAACTATGCTACATTTTATCTCTGAGACTCTCAGGATGATAAATCGGAGACAGATTACTGAATGTAAGTACATTGTTTACCGTCAGAGGTGAATGTATCAAACCAGTTGCCTTTAAGTGTTTTGTCGTGTCCTCAACCAATAGCTGTTTGTTTTGCTGTGACAGCTATAGTAGATTGGACCCTGCAGATTAACACAGCTTTTTAAAGCTGCTGATGATATGTCTATGTCCCGGAAAGTTGGCTGTTGTTTACAATGCCGTTCTAGTCACATTATTGAGCAAAAACTGTCCCGATTTTGAGACGGTGATCCTGCAGAAGTTAAACTGGACACCTTGGTGCATTCAGCATGTCAATACTTCTTACAAAAACAAGTAGAAATGAAGTCGACCTCCTCCTCCACTTTGAGCCATTATTAACGCTAGCTCTCCGTGTTCATTTAAGGGCCCTCTTTGTGCCACCTGACCACTACAGGAATGACGGAGTCCATCCAAATCATCTTGGCTCCTGGACTCTGTCCACGCATTTCAAGGCTGCGTTGAAACAATGACTGGTAAATGATCCAGAAACAGCTCAGTTGATCCCTACCACCGTGACAATGAGTCATCATAATGCTGCATCAAATGCACTTGATCCTAGGGGCATTGGCAAACACGATGTAAGTAATTTAATTTATGTACCCCCAATTGCACCGAGTACATTTGTTTATCCTACAGCTATTGTAAGCAGTAATCGTGAGCCTATAAACCAAAGTTACACTGTTAGCACTGAGGCGGTGTGCAATAGTAGGAAGACCACTTTATGCAGCTCACCCTGCACTATCAGCTCCTATGTAAATAACATGAGTAAGTCTACCTCTGATAAGCTTCCCAGTAAAGCATTAACAACAATCAAGCAACCCAGAAAGTGCTAAAAATAAATAGCCCATGAGTTCTCAATTTGCAGAACGTTTGCCAATCAGTTGTGCAGCCAGACTTATTTGCCATTCCTTTTGCCTCATCCCTCTCAAACATACAATGTTAAAATTCCTCATGAATTCATTTAGATTTAAGTTTTTACAGCTGCTTTTCCAGCCGTCTTGAAGGAGGTCCCACATGCTTTTCCAACCGCCTTGAAGGAGGTCCCACATGCTTTTCCAACAGCCTTGAAGGAGGTCCCACATGTTTTTCCAACCGTCTTGAAGGAGGTCCCACATGCTTTTCCAGCCGTCTTGAAGGAGGTCCCACATGTTTTTCCAACCGTCTTGAAGGAGGTCCCACATGCTTTTCCAACCGTCTTGAAGGAGGTCCCACATGCTTTTCCAGCCGTCTTGAAGGAGGTCCCACATGCTTTTCCAACCGTCTTGAAGGAGGTCCCACATGCTTTTCCAGCCGTCTTGAAGGAGGTCCCACATGCTTTTCCAACCGTCTTGAAGGAGGTCCCACATGCTTTTCCAACCGTCTTGAAGGAGGTCCCACATGCTTTTCCAACCGTCTTGAAGGAGGTCCCACATGCTTTTCCAACCGTCTTGAAGGAGGTCCCACATGCTTTCCCAGCCGTCTTGAAGGAGGTCCCACATGCTTTTCCAACCGTCTTGAAGGAGGTCCCACATGCTTTTCCAACCGTCTTGAAGGAGGTCCCACATGCTTTTCCAGCCGCCTTGAAGGAGGTCCCACATGCTTTTCCAACCGTCTTGAAGGAGGTCCCACATGCTTTTCCAACCGTCTTGAAGGAGGTCCCACATGCTTTTCCAACAGCCTTGGAGTTCCCACGTATGCTGAGCACTTGTTGGCTGCTTTTCCTTCACTCTGCGGTCCAACTCATCCCAAACCATCTCAATTGGCTTCAGGTTGGGTGATTGTGGAGGCCAGGTCATCTGATGCAGCACTCCACTCAAATAGCCCTTACAACTCTGTGTCGTTGTATGTGTCGAACTGTTTTGCTTTATCTTGGCCAGGTCGAAATTGTAAATGAGAACTTGTTCTCAACTTGCCTACCTGGTTAAATAAAGGTGAAATAAAAAAAATAAAACACTAACACATCCTGGAGATGTGTTTTGGGTCATTGTCCTGTTGAAAAAAGAAATGATAGCCTCATTAAGCGCAAACCAGATGGGATGACGTATCGCTGCAGAATGATGTGGTAGCAATGCTGATAAAGTGTGCCTTGAATTATAAATAAATCAGACACTGTCACCAGCAAAGCTCCATCACACCTCCTCCTCCATGCTTCACCGTAGGAACAACACATGCAGAGATCATCCGGTCACTTACTCCAGGGTAGTGGGTTCGATTCCCGGGACCACCCATATGTAGAATGTATGCACACATGACTGTAAGTCGCTTTGGATAAAAGCGTCAGCTAAATGGCATATATTATATTATTATTATTATTATTACTCTGCATCTCACAAAGACACGGCGGTAGGAACAAAACATGAAACATTTGGACTCGTCAGAACAAAAGACATGATGTCCATTGCTCGTGTTTCTTGGCAAATGTCTGCTTATTGGACACAAAGTAGTGGTTTCTTTGCAACAATTTGAGCATGAAGGTCTGATTCACGCAGTCTCCTCTGAACAGTTGATGTGTCTGTTACTTGAACTCTGTGAGGAATTTTTTTTTTTGTGACTGCCCTTTAAGAAACTTTCAAAGTTCTTGACATTTTCCGTATTGACTGACCTTCATGTCTTAAAGTAATGATGGAATGTTGTTTCTCTTTGCTTATTTAAACTGTTTTTGCCATAATATGGACTTGGTCTTTTATCAAATAGAGCTATCTTCTGTATACCACCCCTACCTTGTCACAACACAACTGATTGGCTCAAACACATTAAGAAGGAAAGATATTCCACAACTTTTAAAAAGGCACACCTGTTAGTTGAAATGCATTCCAGGTGACTCCTCATGAAGCTGGTTGAGAGAATGCCAAGAGTGTGCAAAGCTGACATTAAGGCAAAGGGTGGCTACTTTGAAGAATGTCAAATATAAAATATGTTTTGATTTGTTTAACACTTTTTTGGTTACTACATGATACCATATGTGTTATTTCATAGTCAACTGTTATTCTACAATATAAATAATAACGCTTGAATGAGTAGGTGTGTCCAAATGGTGGCTTCTACCACTAGCACGGCCTACTGTAGCACGGCCTACTGTAGCACGGCCTACTGTAGCACGGCCTACTGTAGCACGGCCTACTGTAGCACGGCCTACTGTAGCACGGCCTACTGTCCTGCACGGCCTACTGTAGCACGGCCTACTGTAGCACGGTCTGTACTGTAGCACGGCCTACTGTAGCACGGCCTACTGTCCTGTAGCACAGCCAACTGTAGCACGGCCTACTGTACTGTAGCACGGCCTACTGTACTGTAGCACGGCCTACTGTAGCACGGCCTACTGTAGCACGGCCTTCTGTAGCACGGCGTACTGTAGCACGGCCTACTGTAGCACGGTCTACTGTAGCATGGTCTACTGTAGCACGGTCTACTGTAGCACGGCCTACTGTAGCACGGCCTACTGTAGCACGGCCTACTGTACTGTAGCACGGCCTACTGTACTGTAGCACGGCCTACTGTAGCACAGCCTACTGTAGCACGGCCTACTGTAGCACGGCCTACTGTACTGTAGCACGGCCTACTGTAGCACGGCCTACTGTACTGTAGCACGGCCTTCTGTAACACGGCCTACTGTAGCACGGTCTTCTGTAACACAGCCTACTGTAGCACGGCCTTCTGTAACACGGCCTACTGTAGCAAGGTCTTCTGTAACTCAGCCTACTGTAGCACGGTCTTCTATAACACAGCCTACTGTAGCACGGCCTTCTGTAACACGGCCTACTGTAGCACGGCCTTCTGTAACACAGCCTACTGTAGCACGGCCTTCTGTAGCACGGTCTTCTGTAGCACAGCCTACTGTACTGTAGCACGGTCTTCTGTAACACAGCCTACTGTACTGTAACAGCCTACTGTACTGTAGCACGGCCTACTGTAACACAGTCTACTGTACTGTAGCACGGCCTACTGTAGCACGGCCTACTGTAGCACGGCCTACTGTACTGTAGCACGGCCTACTGTAGCACGGCCTACTGTAGCACGGTCTACTGTACTGTAGTACGGCCTACTGTAACACGGCCTACTGTACTGTAGCACAGTCTTCTGTAACACAGCCTACTGTAGCAAGGTCTTCTGTAACACAGCCTACTATAGCACGGCCTTCTGTAACACGGCCTACTGTAGCACGGCCTACTGTACTGTAGCACGGCCTACTGTAGCACGGCCTACTGTACTGTAGCACGGCCTACTGTAGCACGGTCTACTGTACTGTAGTATGGCCTACTGTAGCACGGTCTACTGTACTGTAGTATGGCCTACTGTAACACGGCCTACTGTACAGTAGCACGGCCTTCTGTAACACAGCCTACTGTAGCACGGCCTTCTGTAGCACGGCCTTCTGTAGCACGGCCTTCTGTAACACAGCCTACTGTAGCACGGCCTTCTGTAACACAGCCTACTGTAGCACGGTCTTCTGTAGCACAGCCTACTGTACTGTAGCACGGTCTTCTGTAACTGCCTACTGTACTGTAGCACGGTCTTCTGTAACACGGTCTTCTGTAACACAGCCTACTGTACTGTAACAGCCTACTGTACTGTAGCACGGCCTACTGTAACACGGCCTACTGTACTGTAACACGGCCTACTGTAGCACGGCCTACTGTACTGTAGCACGGCCTACTGTAGCACGGCCTACTGTACTGTAGCACGGCCTACTGTAACACGTCCTACTGTAGCACGGCCTACTGTACTGTAGCACGGCCTACTGTAACACGGCCTACTGTAGCACGGCCTACTGTACTGTAGCACGGCCTACTGTAGCACGGCCTACTGTACTGTAGCACGGCCTACTGTAACACAGTCTTCTGTAACACAGCCTACTGTAGCACGGTCTTCTGTAATACATTCTACTGTAGCACGGTCTTCTGTAACACAGCCTACTGTAGCACAGCCTACTGTAGCACGGTCTTCTGTAACACAGCCTACTGTAGCACAGCCTACTGGAGCACGGTCTTCTCTAACACAGCCTACTGTAGCACAGCCTACTGTAGCACAGCCTACTGTAGCACGGTCTTCTGTAACACAGCCTACTGTAACACAGCCTACTGTAACACGGCCTACTGTAACACGGTCTTCTGTAACACAGCCTACTGTAACACGGCCTACTGTAGCACGGCCTTCTGTAACACGGCCTACTGTACTGTAACACGGCCTACTGTACTGTAGCACGACGTTCTGTAACACGGCCTACTGTACTGTAACACGGCCTACTGTAGCATGGCCTACTGTAGCACGGCCTACTGTACTGTAACACAGCCTACTGTAGCACGGCCTACTGTACTGTAACACAGCCTACTGTAGCACGGTCTTCTGTAACACGGCTCAGCTCAGTCTTGGGTGAAAATTTGTGTTGAAGTTTTAGCTTTTTATCTCAGCGAGACTGAAACAAACCTCCTCAGAGACTAATGTGTCCCAAATGGCACCCTATTACCTACATAGTGCACTACTTTTAGTGCACTATGTAGCGAATAGGGTGCACGATGTAGAGAATAGGGTGCACTGTGTAGAGAATAGGGTGCACTATGCAGAGAATAGGGTGCCATTTGGGACGTCGACATAAATATTAGAAACGATATTAAAAACATCATAATGGCTTCCTGTAATAGAGAAACAGGACACCATTTACTGCATTTACCCCCAGTGCCATTTTCAAACAGAATTATTGAAAGTGCCTTTTAGACCAAATTAGTTCAGGAAATCGTTTCCATTTCTGCAGAAGAGGGTGACGATTTAGTCATTCAGAACCATTTCTATAAGAGATCTGAGGAAGTGCTGCTGTTGATGAGAATGATGAGGCAGAGATTGTTCCTTTCAGCACATTGTATCATCTGTTTGTTATACGGGTGCCTTTGTGATATACCCTAGTAGGACACCAGACCACAGAGTAGTGAATGGCCAATAGCGAGAGTTCTATAGCAGCATACTAGAACAGCTTTCAGAGGACATGAGAGAAACAGATGTGTTATTTTAACTCTCCCAGTCTGACATCTGAAGAGAGTTAGACTGAGATATGATATGTTGGAAACAATGTGACTGTTCCTAACTGAATAGACAATGTGACTGTTCCTAACTGAATAGACAATGTGACTGTTCCTAACTGAATAGACAATGTGACTGTTCCTAACTGAATAGACAATGTGACTGTTCCTAACTGAATAGACAATGTGACTGTTCCTAACTGAATAGACAATGTGACTGTTCCTAACTGAATAGACAATGTGACTGTTCCTAACTGAATAGACAATGTGAATGTTCCTAACTGAATAGACAATGTGACTGTTCCTAACTGAATAGACAATGTGACTGTTCCTAACTGAATAGACAATGTGACTGTTCCTAACTGAATAGACAATGTGACTGTTCCTAACTGAATAGACAATGTGACTGTTCCTAACTGAATAGACAATGTGAATGTTCCTAACTGAATAGACAATGTGACTGTTCCTAACTGAATAGACAATGTGACTGTTCCTAACTGAATAGACAATGTGACTGTTCCTAACTGAATAGACAATGTGACTGTTCCTAACTGAATAGACAATGTGACTGTTCCTAACTGAATAGACAATGTGACTGTTCCTAACTGAATAGACAATGTGACTGTTCCTAACTGAATAGACAATGTGACTGTTCCTAACTGAATAGACAATGTGACTGTTCCTAACTGAATAGACAATGTGACTGTTCCTAACTGAATAGACAATGTGACTGTTCCTAACTGAATAGACAATGTGACTGTTCCTAACTGAATAGACAATGTGACTGTTCCTAACTGAATAGACAATGTGACTGTTCCTAACTGAATAGACAATGTGACTGTTCCTAACTGAATAGACAATGTGACTGTTCCTAACTGAATAGACAATGTGACTGTTCCTAACTGAATAGACAATGTGACTGTTCCTAACTGAATAGACAATGTGACTGTTCCTAACTGAATAGACAATGTGAATGTTTCTAACTGAATAGACAATGTGACTGTTCCTAACTGAATAGACAATGTGACTGTTCCTAACTGAATAGACAATGTGAATGTTAATTTTCTGTTTTTCTCTGGTTTGTGTTTTCTTTCTCAGGGGTGTGTTAGGGTTGGGCTGTGTTGTGTTTTAGTCTCTGTTCATCCCTGCCATCTGGTATAAATTAGTCCTCATCATGTTCCCACAACTTCCCAGGTCTCAGTAAATAGGAGGGAGAAGTGTTCTCACACAGCCTCTCTCCCCTTTCATACAGCCTCTCTCCCCTTTCATACAGCCTCTCTCCCCTCTCACACAGCCTCTCTCCTCTCTCATACAGCCTCTCTCCTCTCTCATACAGCCTCTCTCCTCTCTCATACACTCTCTCTCCCCTCTCATACAGCCTCTCTCCTCTCTCATACAGCCTCTCTCCCTCTCATACAGCCTCTCCCCTCTCATACAGCCTCTCTCCTCTCATACAGCCTCTCTCCCCTCTCATACAGCCTCTCTCCCTCTCATACAGCCTCTCTCCCTCTCAGCCTCTCTCTCCCTCTCATACAGCCTCTCTCCCCCTCTCATACAGCCTCTCTCCCTCTCATACAGCCTCTCTCCCCTCTCATACAGCCTCTCTCCCCTCTCATACAGCCTCTCTCATACACACTCTCTCCCCTCTCATACAGCCTCTTCCATACAGAATCTTTCCTCTCTCCCCATTCACAACCTACAGCTGTATACTACATCGGCTCTGATGCTCGTCAGATGTGACAGGGCTTGCAAACTATTATAAAACGTATATATAAAAAGAGAAAGCCAGACGAGAGTTGCCCAGTGATGCAAGCCTACCAGACGGGCTAAATGCCTTTATGCTTGCTTCGATGCAAGCAACACTGAAGCATGCATGAGAGCACCAGCTGTTACGGACAATTGTCTGATCACGCTCTCCGTAGCCGATGTGAGAAAGACCTTTTTTAAGAGGTCAACGTTCACAAGGGCGCAGGGCCAGACGGATTACCAGGATGTGTACTCAGAGCATGCGCGGACCAACTGGCAAGTGAGTTCACTGACATTTTCAACCTCTCCCTGACCGAGTCTGTAATACCTACATGTTTTAAGCATACCACCATAGTCCCTATGTCTAAGAAAGCGAAGGTAACCTGCCTAAATGACTAACGTCCCGTAGCACTCATGGCTGTAGCCATGAAATGCTTTCTTAGGCTGCTCATGGCTCACATCAACACCATTATCCCTGAAACCCTGGACCCACTCCAATTCGCATACCACCCCAACAGATCCACAGATAACACAATCTCAATTGTACTCCACTGCCCTTTCCCACCTGGACAAAAGGAACGCCGATGTGAGAATGCTGTTAATTGACTACAGCTCAGCGTTCAACACCATAGTGCCCTCAAAGCTGATCACTAAGCTAAGGATCCTGTGACTAAACACCTTCTGCAACTGGAGCCTGGACTTCTTGACGGGTCGAGAGTTTCAAGTTCCTTGGTGTCCACATCACCAACAATCTATCATGGTCCAAACACACCGAGACAGTTGTGAAGAGGGCACAACAATGCCTTTTCCTTTGGCTTTTGGGTCCCCAGATCCTCAAAAAGTTATACAGCTGCACTATCGAGAGCATCCTGACTGGTTGCATTACAACCTGGTACGGCAACTGCTTATCATCCTACTGCGATACGAAGAGTAGTGTGTACGGCCCAGTACATCACTGGGGGCAAGCTTCCTGCCATCCAAGCTTCCTGCCATCCAAGCTTCCTGCCATCCAAGCTTCCTGCCATCCAAGGCAGTCACCCCAGTCATAGACTGTTCTCTTTGCTACCGCACGACAAGCGGTACTGGAGCGCCAAGTCTAGGTCCAAAAGGCTCCTTAACAGCTTCTACCCCCAAGCCATAAGACTGATGAACAATTAGTAAAATGGCCACCTGGACGATTTACATTGACCCCCTTTGTTTTTACACTGCTGCTACTCACTGCTTATTATCTATATATTGTCACTTGACACACCCCTACCTATATATACAAATTAACTACCCTACCTACATTTACAAATTAACTAATATTGTCTCAACTCTAATTCCTGAACTGCATTGTTGGTTAATAAGGGCTTGTAATTACGCATTTCATGGTATTTACCTGTTGAGCGCATGTGACACATAACATAAAATTTGACAGATGTCTCTCTCCTCATTCACAATTCACAGCTGTCAATTCAATTGGTTTTATTGGCATGGGAAATATACTGTATGTTTACATTGCCAAAGCAAGTGAAAAGAATAATAAACAATATAAAATGCACAGTAAACATTACACTCAAAGTTCCCCCCCAAAAAAGAGATATTTCAGATGTCATTGTTTCTCTCTCATTCCATTCACAACCCACAGCTGTCTTCTCTCTCTCCCTCTCTCCCTCCCTCTCTCTCTCTCTCCCTCCCTCTCCTCCCTCCCTCCCTCCCTCCCTCTCCCTCTCCCTCTCCCTCCCTCCCTCCCTCCCCTCCCTCCCTCCCTCCCTCCCTCCCTCCCTCCCTCCCTCCCTCCCTCCCTCCCTCCCTCCCTCCCTCCCTCTCTCTCTCTCTCTCCTCCTCTCCCTCCCTCTCTCTCCTCTCTCTCTCCCTCTCTCTCTCTCTGTGTCTCTGTCTCTGTCCTGTCGGTTGGGAGAACCTAAATGTTATTTAGGGTTCCAGGTAGAACATGGGAGTCGGCTGCTCTTCTCTTACAGCTTGTTTAACTCCTGAGAGCCTCTCTCTGAATATCTTAGACATGAGGTGTACAGCCAGACCCGCTGAGACCCGCTGAGCAGAACATAAAGCAGAGAGAAAGCTTTAACAAAACATCTGCTCTCTTACAAAGTCTGAATATTGTTATTTTTTTAACAGAGATTTTCAGCTGAATGTTATCGTAGAGCGTAAATCTTCATGCATCTTTGTCTTTGGGTATAATCAGAATGTTATGTTGATAAAAGCAGAATGTGTAAATGATGTTGCTGTGATGGTCAAGAACATGTTGTCTTTAGTTGGAGATAAGAGGAGGATCATTTTGTGTCAGAGGAACCAAGGAGAGTCCTTGACCTTAACAGAGAACTACTAACTATATATGCGTCCTATTTGGGACACACGTACTCAGGGTTTTTTTAAATGTATTTTTACTATTTTATACATTGTAGAATAATAGTGAAGACATCAAAACTATGAAATAACACATGGAACTATGTAGTAACCAAAAAAAGAGTTAAACAAATCATAATATATTTTAAATTTGACATTCTTCAAAGTAATCACCCTTTGCCTTGATGACAGCTGTTCATTCTCTCAACCAGCTTCATGAGGTAGTCACCTGGAATGCATTTTAATTAACAGGTGTGCCTTGTTAAAAGTTCATTTTTGGAATTTATTTTCCTCCTTTAAAACTTCTTAAGGCTAGGGGGCAGTATTCAGAAGTTTGGATGACTGAGGTGCCCAAAGTAAACTGCCTGCTACTCAGGCACATAAGCTAGGATATGCATATAATTGGTAGTAGTTTCTAAAACTGTGAAAATAATGTCTGTGAGTTTAACAGAACTGATATGGCGGGTGAAAACCCAAGTTTCTTTTGTTGAGGTGTCTGCCCATTCAAATGCTTGTTTATGGGGAAATCAAAGGAATATCTCCCAGATTGCAGTTCCTAGGGCTTCCACTAGATGTCAACAGTCTTTAAAAAGGGTTTCAGGCTTGTGTTTTGAAAAATGAACCAGAATTTGTAGTTTTTCAAGGTGGCTCTCGTTTTGACTGTAGTCTTGTGCCGCGTGGATGAGGGCGTGGCTGAGGGCGTGGATGAGGGCGGCCACTTCGTTATTTATCTTCGGTAATAAACATACTATTCTCAGTCTTAAATTGTATCATTTATTTACATATTAGGGTACCTGAGGATTGATTAGAAACGTTATTTGACTTGAAGTTTATTGGTAACTTTGGGATTCCTTTGTCTGCATTTTGAACGAGGGGAACCGTGGATTACTGAATCAAGTGCGCCAACTAAACTGACTTTTTTGGGATATAAAGAAGGACTTTATCGAACAAAACAACCATTTATGTAGCTGAGACCCTTTCCCAGCACCCCACCTTTCCCAAAGAGCTTAATGCGTTTGAGCTTATCAGTTGTGTTGTGACAAAGTAGGGGTGGTATAACAGGGTTCTACGTTAACTTTCTCCCCAAACAGGGTTCTAGTACATGTGCTCCTAAATGAAAAAATGTAGGCGCACAGTGAAAAATGTAACAGAGTTTATTAACAATTTATTACATACATATTTATACTGCGTGTGTGTGTGTGTGTGCGAGTACTAAGGGACACACATCTGTGGGGTCACCACATACCACCAAAATCACACATTGACCCATGACCTATGCCTACTAGACGCAAAGGATGTCAGTTGTCCAGCTGGTTTTGTATGTTGGCCGTCTGGCACGCTTAGAGGTCAGCCAGCGGTCCACGGCAGGAGTGGGATCCAACTCCTCGACAGAAGGCCCCTCCAGGCTGATCCTCATCAGGTCTTCGTTGATGGAGATCACAAGGCAGCTTCTTGTCGAATTCTTTATCCGGTTCTGCGCAGAGAAGCCTCGCTCTCACTTGGCAGCTGAAATGGGCAGAACCTGCTTAATAAGCTGCACCAACTCCAGTATGTTCGAGGGAAAAGATGATCTTTCAATTTCATTTAAACTCTTACCATGAACTTATCAAACCAACCATAGGATAGCACTCAGGACTGTTAGTCGACTTTGTAATCGTGCCTGTAGGGATCCTTTGTCAACATGGCCTCCCACAGGCCACTGTAGGACTTGTCCTTGAAATTGTGGCTGACCAGGATTTTCAGCCCCTGCCACTCATCCTGGATTGCAGCTATGTTGCACCCTGATCTACAGGATTGAACAGAGCAAGTGAGTTTGCAAAATATGCTAACATAACATTGTCTCTCTCATATGGCAATGCAGTGCCAAATACATTCTTACCTCTCTAGAGGCTCCTTGAAATGTCTCATCAGTTCTGCCTCGAATGACAACACAAAAAAATATATATAATTATACAAAAGTTTTTCTGACAAACTAAATTAAATTATCCCAAATATGAATAACGGTTAAACTGTAAAACAAGACTATAAAGAGGAACAATTTACCATGAGAGTGCTCAAGGGTCTGTTGTCCGACCATGTGATTGACTGGCTTCCCATCCTCCAACAAGCGCAGGGAGACAATCTCTCGTTCGGTGTTGGATATATCAGCGCAGGTAGACAATCTCTCGTTCGGTGTTGGATATATCAGCGCAGGTAGACAATCTCTCGTTCGGTGTTGGATATATCAGCGCAGGTAGACAATCTCTCGTTCGGTGTTGGATATATTAGCGCAGGTAGACAATCTCTCGTTCGGTGTTGGATATATCAGCGCAGGTAGACAATCTCTCGTTCGGTGTTGGATATATCAGCGCAGGTAGACAATCTCTCGTTCGGTGTTGGATATATCAGCGCAGGTAGACAATCTCTCGTTCGGTGTTGGATATATCAGCGCAGGTAGACAATCTCTCGTTCGGTGTTGGATATATTAGCGCAGGTAGACAATCTCTCGTTCGGTGTTGGATATATCAGCGCATGGAGACAATCTCTCGTTCATTGTTGGATATATTAGCGCAGGTAGACAATCTCTCGTTCGGTGTTGGATATATTAGCGCAGGTAGACAATCTCTCGTTCGGTGTTGGATATATTAGCGCAGGTAGACAATCTCTCGTTCGGTGTTGGATATATCAGCGCAGGTAGACAATCTCTCGTTCGGTGTTGGATATATCAGCGCAGGTAGACAATCTCTCGTTCGGTGTTGGATATATCAGCGCAGGTAGACAATCTCTCGTTCGGTGTTGGATATATCAGCGCAGGTAGACAATCTCTCGTTCGGTGTTGGATATATCAGCGCAGGTAGACAATCTCTCGTTCGGTGTTGGATATATTAGCGCAGGTAGACAATCTCTCGTTCGGTGTTGGATATATCAGCGCATGGAGACAATCTCTCGTTCATTGTTGGATATATTAGCGCAGGTAGACAATCTCTCGTTCGGTGTTGGATATATTAGCGCAGGTAGACAATCTCTCGTTCGGTGTTGGATATATCAGCGCATGTAGACAATCTCTCGTTCAGTGTTGGATATATCAGCGCAGGTAGACAATCTCTCGTTCGGTGTTGGATATATCAGCGCAGGTAGACAATCTCTCGTTCGGTGTTGGATATATCAGCGCAGGTAGACAATCTCTCGTTCGGTGTTGGATATATCAGCGCAGGTAGACAATCTCTCGTTCGGTGTTGGATATATCAGCGCAGGTAGACAATCTCTCGTTCGGTGTTGGATATATTAGCGCAGGTAGACAATCTCTCGTTCGGTGTTGGATATATCAGCGCAGGTAGACAATCTCTCGTTCGGTGTTGGATATATCAGCGCATGTAGACAATCTCTCGTTCGGTGTTGGATATATTAGCGCAGGTAGACAATCTCTCGTTCGGTGTTGGATATATCAGCGCAGGTAGACAATCTCTCGTTCGGTGTTGGATATATCAGCGCAGGTAGACAATCTCTCGTTCGGTGTTGGATATACAGTGGGGCAAAAAGTATTTAGTCAGCCACCAATTGTGCAAGTTCTCCCACTTAAAAATATGAGAGAGGCCTTTAATTTTCATCATAGGTACACTTCAACAATGACAGACAAAATGAGGGGGAAAAAATCCAGAAAATCACATTGTAGGATTTTTAATGAATTTATTTGCAATTTATGGTGGAAAATAAAAAAACATGTAAAACAGATGCTATTCTGTTGTAGCTTAGACCCTAATTTACATCCAGGTTTTTGTGTCGTGCCGCCATCGGTTGAGACACAGCATGCTCTTGACTACAGGGTGGGTGTCATTTCAATCATAAAAACACAATTCATAGAATGGACATATGCCTTCAGAACACTGTAATTTACCTGGTGCACCATTGAAATTAAATAGAATGTCAACTTTGTAATTACTACCACGAAGATGGCGTCCTGTCCACCCACCATCAAATGCCAACTTTAAATGGTCATGTCCAATGTTCCCTCTAACGTTTTGGGGCAATGAGCAAATTGTAGGTTTTGTGAAAGGAAACTTGAACGTTGTGAGAATTGTGTGCAACTTCCGGTGAGCGTTCCGGAGGCTGTACCCTTAGTTTCAGTAGCCAATAGGCTGCTGTAGCCGGCTTAGTTTCAGTAGGTGAAAGGCTGTACCCTTAGTTTCAGTAGCCAATAGGCTGTACCCTTAGTTTCAGTAGCCAATAGGCTGTACCCTTAGTTTCAGTAGCCAATAGGCTGTACCCTTAGTTTCAGTAGCCAATAGGCTGTACCCTTAGTTTCAGTAGCCAATAGGCTGTACCCTTAGTTTCAGTAGCCAATAGGCTGTACCCTTAGTTTCAGTAGCCAATAGGCTGTACCCTTAGTTTCAGTAGCCAATAGGTTGTACCCTTAGTTTCAGTAGCCAATAGGCTGTACCCTTAGTTTCAGTAGCCAATAGGCTGTACCCTTAGTTTCAGTAGCCAATAGGCTGTACCCTTAGTTTCAGTAGCCAATAGGCTTTACCCTTAGTTTCAGTAGCCAATAGGTTGTACCCTTAGTTTCAGTAGCCAATAGGCTGTACCCTTAGTTTCAGTAGCCAATAGGTTGTACCCTTAGTTTCAGTAGCCAATAGGCTGTACCCTTAGTTTCAGTAGCCAATAGGTTGTACCCTTAGTTTCAGTAGCCAATAGGCTGTACCCTTAGTTTCAGTAGCCAATAGGCTGTACCCTTAGTTTCAGTAGCCAATAGGCTGTACCCTTAGTTTCAGTAGCCAATAGGCTGTACCCTTAGTTTCAGTAGCCAATAGGTTGTACCCTTAGTTTCAGTAGCCAATAGGCTGTACCCTTAGTTTCAGTAGCCAATAGGTTGTACCCTTAGTTTCAGTAGCCAATAGGCTGTACCCTTAGTTTCAGTAGCCAATAGGCTGTACCCTTACAGTTTCAGTAGCCAATAGGCTGTACCCTTAGTTTCAGTAGCCAATAGGCTGTACCCTTAGTTTCAGTAGCCAATAGGCTGTACCCTTAGTTTCAGTAGCCAATAGGTTGTACCCTTAGTTTCAGTAGCCAATAGGCTGTACCCTTAGTTTCAGTAGCCAATAGGCTGTACCCTTACAGTTTCAGTAGCCAATAGGCTGTACCCTTAGTTTCAGTAGCCAATAGGCTGTACCCTTAGTTTCAGTAGCCAATAGGCTGTACCCTTAGTTTCAGTAGCCAATATGCTGTACCCTTAGTTTCAGTAGCCAATAGGCTGTACCCTTACAGTTTCAGTAGCCAATAGGCTGAACCCTGACAGTTATAGACAGTAGCCAATAGGCTGTATGTACCCTTACAGTCTTAGACAGTAGCCAATAGGCTGCACCCTGACAGTTTTAGACAGTAGCCAATAGGCTGCACCCTGACAGTTTTAGACAGTAGCCAATAGGCTGCACCCTGACAGTCTTAGACAGTAGCCAATAGGCTGCACCCTGACAGTTATAGACAGTAGCCAATAGGCTGAACCATGACAGTTTTAGACAGTAGCCAATAGGCTGCACCCTGACAGTTTTAGACAGTGGCTAATAGGCTGTACCCTGACAGTTTTAGACAGTAGCCAATAGGCTGCACCCTGACAGTTTTAGACAGTAGCCAATAGGCTGCACCCTGACAGTTTTAGACAGTAGCCAATAGGTGTTAAATAATAGGCTGCACCCTGACAGTTTTAGACAGTAGCCAATAGGCTGTACCCTTACAGTTTTAGACAGTAGCCAATAGGCTGCACCCTGACAGTTTTAGACAGTAGCCAATAGGCTGCACCCTGACAGTTTTAGACAGTAGCCAATAGGCTGCACCCTGACAGTCTTAGACAGTAGCCAATAGGCTGCACCCTGACAGTTTTAGACAGTAGCCAATAGGCTGCACCCTGACAGTTTTAGACAGTAGCCAATAGGTTGTTGTGGATATTGGAGCATAACATAGGCCTACCAACAAAACAAATGGAGTAAAGCACATAACATTTACACACGGAAACAGCTTTGGATTTCTATGATAGTCTATAAGAGGTGTTAAATACAGGCCTACAGTAGTCTGTCTATATGAGGTGTTAAATACAGGCCTACAGTAGTCTCTATGAGGTGTTCAGGCCTACAGTAGTCTATATGAGGTGTTCAGGCCTACAGTAGTCTATATGAGGTGTTCAGGCCTACAGTAGTCTATATGAGGTGTTCAGGCCTACAGTAGTCTATATGAGGTGTTCAGGCCTACAGTAGTCTATATGAGGTGTTAAATACAGGCCTACAGTAGTCTATATGAGGTGTTCAGGCCTACAGTAGTCTATATGAGGTGTTCAGGCCTACAGTAGTCTATAAGAGGTGTTAAATACAGGCCTACAGTAGTCTATATGAGGTGTTCAGGCCTACAGTAGTCTATATGAGGTGTTCAGGCCTACAGTAGTCTATATGAGGTGTTAAATATAGGCCTACAGTAGTCTATATGAGGTGTTAAATACAGGCCTACAGTAGTCTATATGAGGTGTTCAGGCCTACAGTAGTCTATATGAGGTGTTCAGGCCTACAGTAGTCTCTATGAGGTGTTAAATACAGGCCTACAGTAGTCTATATGAGGTGTTAAATACAGGCCTACAGTAGTCTATATGAGGTGTTAAATACAGGCCTACAGTAGTCTTCTATATGAGGTGTTCAGGCCTACAGTAGTCTATATGAGGTGTTCAGGCCTACAGTAGTCTATATGAGGTGTTCAGGCCTACAGTAGTCTATATGAGGTGTTCAGGCCTACAGTAGTCTATATGAGGTGTTCAGGCCTACAGTAGTCTATATGAGGTGTTAAATACAGGTCTACAGTAGTCTCTATGAGGTGTTCAGGCCTACAGTAGTCTATATGAGGTGTTAAATACAGGCCTACAGTAGTCTATATGAGGTGTTCAGGCCTACAGTAGTCTATATGAGGTGTTCAGGCCTACAGTAGTCTATATGAGGTGTTCAGGCCTACAGTAGTCTATATGAGGTGTTAAATACAGGCCTACAGTAGTCTATATGTGGTGTTCAGGCCTACAGTAGTCTATATGAGGTGTTAAATACAGGCCTACAGTAGTCTCTATGAGGTGTTAAATACAGGCCTACAGTAGTCTATATGAGGTGTTAAATACAGGCCTACAGTAGTCTATATGAGGTGTTCAGGCCTACAGTAGTCTATATGAGGTGTTCAGGCCTACAGTAGTCTATATGAGGTGTTCAGGCCTACAGTAGTCTATATGAGGTGTTCAGGCCTACAGTAGTCTATATGAGGTGTTCAGGCCTACAGTAGTCTATATGTGGTGTTCAGGCCTACAGTAGTCTATATGAGGTGTTAAATATAGGCCTACAGTAGTCTATATGAGGTGTTCAGGCCTACAGTAGTCTATATGAGGTGTTAAATATAGGCCTACAGTAGTCTATATGAGGTGTTAAATACAGGCCTACAGTAGTCTTCTATATGAGGTGTTCAGGCCTACAGTAGTCTATATGAGGTGTTAAATATAGGCCTACAGTAGTCTATATGAGGTGTTAAATATAGGCCTACAGTAGTCTATATGAGGTGTTCAGGCCTACAGTAGTCTATATGAGGTGTTAAATATAGGCCTACAGTAGTCTATATGAGGTGTTAAATATAGGTCTACAGTAGTCTATATGAGGTGTTAAATATAGGCCTACAGTAGTCTATATGAGGTGTTCAGGTCTACAGTAGTCTATATGAGGTGTTCAGGCCTACAGTAGTCTATATGAGGTGTTCAGGCCTACAGTAGTCTATATGAGGTGTTAAATACAGGCCTACAGTAGTCTATATGAGGTGTTAAATATAGGCCTACAGTAGTCTATATGAGGTGTTCAGGCCTACAGTAGTCTATATGAGGTGTTCAGGCCTACAGTAGTCTATATGAGGTGTTAAATACAGGCCTACAGTAGTCTATATGAGGTGTTCAGGCCTACAGTAGTCTATATGAGGTGTTAAATATAGGCCTACAGTAGTCTATATGAGGTGTTAAATACAGGCCTACAGTAGTCTATATGAGGTGTTAAATACAGGCCTACAGTAGTCTATATGAGGTGTTAAATATAGGTCTACAGTAGTCTATATGAGGTGTTAAATACAGGTCTACAATAGTCTATATGAGGTGTTAAATACAGGCCTACAGTAGTCTATATGAGGTGTTCAGGCCTACAAGAGTCTATATGAGGTGTTAAATACAGGCCTACAGTAGTCTATATGGGGTGTTCAGGCCTACAGTAGTCTATATGAGGTGTTAAATACAGGCCTACAGTAGTCTATATGAGGTGTTCAGGCCTACAGTAGTCTATATGAGGTGTTAAATACAGGCCTACAGTAGTCTATATGAGGTGTTAAATACAGGCCTACAGTAGTCTATATGAGGTGTTAAATACAGGCCTACAGTAGTCTATATGAGGTGTTCAGGCCTACAGTAGTCTATATGGGGTGTTCAGGCCTACAGTAGTCTATATGAGGTGTTAAATACAGGCCTACAGTAGTCTATATGAGGTGTTCAGGCCTACAGTAGTCTATATGAGGTGTTAAATACAGGCCTACAGTAGTCTATATGAGGTGTTCAGGCCTACAGTAGTCTATATGTGGTGTTCAGGCCTACAGTAGTCTATATGAGGTGTTAAATACAGGCCTACAGTAGTCTATATGAGGTGGTGTAAATATAGGCCTACAGTAGTCTATTTGAGGTGTTAAATACAGGCCTACAGTAGTCTATATGAGGTGTTAAAGTATAGGCCTACAGTAGTCTATATGAGGTGTTCAGGCCTACAGTAGTCTATATGAGGTGTTCAGGCCTACAGTAGTCTATATGAGGTGTTCAGGCCTACAGTAGTCTATATGAGGTGTTAAATATAGGCCTACAGTAGTCTATATGAGGTGTTCAGGCCTACAGTAGTCTATATGAGGTGTTCAGGCCTACAGTAGTCTATATGAGGTGTTAAATATAGGCCTACAGTAGTCTATATGGGGTGTTCAGGCCTACAGTAGTCTATATGAGGTGTTCAGGCCTACAGTAGTCTATATGTGGTGTACAGGCCTACAGTAGTCTATATGAGGTGTTAAATACAGGCCTACAGTAGTCTATATGAGGTGTTAAATACAGGCCTACAGTAGTCTATATGAGGTGTTAAATACAGGCCTACAGTAGTCTATATGAGGTGTTCAGGCCTACAGTAGTCTATATGAGGTGTTAAATATAGGCCTACAGTAGTCTATATGAGGTGTTCAGGCCTACAGTAGTCTATATGAGGTGTTAAATATAGGCCTACAGTAGTCTATATGAGGTGTTAAATACAGGCCTACAGTAGTCTATATGAGGTGTTCAGGCCTACAGTAGTCTATATGAGGTGTTAAATATAGGCCTACAGTAGTCTATATGAGGTGTTCAGGCCTACAGTAGTCTATATGAGGTGTTAAATATAGGCCTACAGTAGTCTATATGAGGTGTTCAGGCCTACAGTAGTCTATATGAGGTGTTAAATACAGGCCTACAGTAGTCTATATGAGGTGTTAAATACAGGCCTACAGTAGTCTATATGAGGTGTTAAATATAGGCCTACAGTAGTCTATATGAGGTGTTAAATACAGGTCTACAGTAGTCTATATGAGGTGTGGAATACAGGTCTACAGTAGTCTATATGAGGTGTTAAATACAGGCCTACAGTAGTCTATATGAGGTGTTCAGGCCTACAGTAGTCTATATGAGGTGTTAAATACAGGCCTACAGTAGTCTATATGAGGTGTTCAGGCCTACAGTAGTCTATATGAGGTGTTCAGGCCTACAGTAGTCTATATGAGGTGTTCAGGCCTACAGTAGTCTATATGAGGTGTTAAATACAGGTCTACAGTAGTCTATATGAGGTGTTAAATACAGGCCTACAGTAGTCTATATGAGGTGTTAAATACAGGCCTACAGTAGTCTATATGAGGTGTTCAGGCCTACAGTAGTCTATATGTGGTGTTCAGGCCTACAGTAGTCTATATGAGGTGTTAAATACAGGTCTACAGTAGTCTATATGAGGTGTTGAATACAGGTCTACAGTAGTCTATATGAGGTGTTAAATACAGGTCTACAGTAGTCTATATGAGGTGTTCAGGCCTACAGTAGTCTATATGAGGTGTTAAATATAGGCCTACAGTAGTCTATATGAGGTGTTAAATATAGGCCTACAGTAGTCTATATGAGGTGTTCAGGCCTACAGTAGTCTATATGAGGTGTTAAATACAGGCCTACAGTAGTCTATATGAGGTGTTCAGGCCTACAGTAGTCTATATGAGGTGTTAAATATAGGCCTACAGTAGTCTATATGAGGTGTTAAATACAGGCCTACAGTAGTCTATATGAGGTGTTAAATACAGGTCTACAGTAGTCTATATGAGGTGTTGAATACAGGCCTACAGTAGTCTATATGAGGTGTTAAATACAGGCCTACAGTAGTCTATATGAGGTGTTAAATACAGGCCTACAGTAGTCTCTATGAGGTGTTAAATACAGGTCTACAGTAGTCTATATGAGGTGTTAAATACAGGCCTACAGTAGTCTATATGAGGTGTTAAATACAGGCCTACAGTAGTCTATATGAGGTGTTCAGGCCTACAGCAGTCTATATGAGGTGTTCAGGCCTACAGTAGTCTATATGAGGTGTTAAATACAGGCCTACAGTAGTCTATATGAGGTGTTCAGGCCTACAGTAGTCTATATGAGGTGTTCAGGCCTACAATAGTCTATATGAGGTGTTCAGGCCTACAGTAGTCTATATGAGGTGTTCAGGCCTACAGTAGTCTATACGAGGTGTTAAATACAGGTCTACAGTAGTCTATATGAGGTGTTCAGGCCTACAGTAGTCTATATGAGGTGTTCAGGCCTACAGTAGTCTATATGAGGTGTTAAATACAGGCCTACAGTAGTCTATATGAGGTGTTGAATACAGGCCTAAAGTAGTCTATATGAGGTGTTAAATATAGGCCTACAGTAGTCTATATGAGGTGTTCAGGCCTACAGTAGTCTATATGAGGTGTTTCAGGCCTACAGTAGTCTATATGTGGTGTTGAATACAGGCCTACAGTAGTCTATATGAGGTGTTAAATACAGGTCTACAGTAGTCTATATGAGGTGTTCAGGCCTACAGTAGTCTATATGAGGTGTTAAATACAGGCCTACAGTAGTCTATATGAGGTGTTCAGGCCTACAGTAGTCTATATGAGGTGTTAAATATAGGCCTACAGTAGTCTATATGAGGTGTTGAATACAGGTCTACAGTAGTCTATATGAGGTGTTCAGGCCTACAGTAGTCTATATGAGGTGTTAAATACAGGCCTACAGTAGTCTATATGAGGTGTTAAATACAGGTCTACAGTAGTCTATATGGGGTGTTCAGGCCTACAGTAGTCTATATGAGGTGTTAAATACAGGCCTACAGTAGTCTATATGAGGTGTTAAATACAGGCCTACAGTAGTCTATATGAGGTGTTAAATACAGGCCTACAGTAGTCTATATGAGGTGTTAAATACAGGCCTACAGTAGTCTATATGAGGTGTTAAATACAGGCCTACAGTAGTCTATATGAGGTGTTCAGGCCTACAGTAGTCTATATGAGGTGTTCAGGCCTACAGTAGTCTATATGAGGTGTTAAATATAGGCCTACAGTAGTCTATATGAGGTGTTAAATACAGGCCTACAGTAGTCTATATGAGGTGTTAAATACAGGCCTACAGTAGTCTATTTGAGGTGTTAAATACAGGCCTACAGTAGTCTATATGAGGTGTTCAGGCCTACAGTAGTCTATATGAGGTGTTCAGGCCTACAGTAGTCTATATGAGGTGTTAAATACAGGTCTACAGTAGTCTATATGAGGTGTTCTAGGCCTACAGTAGTCTATATGAGGTGTTAAATACAGGCCTACAGTAGTCTATATGAGGTGTTAAATACAGGTCTACAGTAGTCTATATGAGGTGTTAAATACAGGCCTACAGTAGTCTATAAGAGGTGTTCAGGCCTACAGTAGTCTATATGAGGTGTTAAATACAGGCCTACAGTAGTCTATAAGAGGTGTTCAGGCCTACAGTAGTCTATATGAGGTGTTCAGGCCTACAGTAGTCTATATGAGGTGTTAAATACAGGCCTACAGTAGTCTATAAGAGGTGTTCAGGCCTACAGTAGTCTATATGAGGTGTTCAGGCCTACAGTAGTCTATATGAGGTGTTCAGGTCTACAGTAGTCTATATGAGGTGTTAAATATAGGCCTACAGTAGTCTATATGAGGTGTTAAATACAGGCCTACAGTAGTCTATATGAGGTGTTCAGGCCTACAGTAGTCTATATGAGGTGTTAAATATAGGCCTACAGTAGTCTATATGAGGTGTTAAATACAGGCCTACAGTAGTCTATATGAGGTGTTCAGGCCTACAGTAGTCTATATGAGGTGTTAAATACAGGTCTACAGTAGTCTATATGAGGTGTTAAATACAGGCCTACAGTAGTCTATATGAGGTGTTCAGGCCTACAGTAGTCTATATGAGGTGTTAAATACAGGTCTACAGTAGTCTATATGAGGTGTTAAATACAGGCCTACAGTAGTCTCTGAGGTGTTCAGGCCTACAGTAGTCTATATGAGGTGTTAAATATAGGCCTACAATAGTCTATATGAGGCCTACAGTAGTCTATATGAGGTGTTAAATACAGGCCTATAGTAGTCTATATGTGGTGTTAAATATAGGCCTACAGTAGTCTATATGTGGTGTACAGGCCTACAGTAGTCTATATGAGGTGTTGAATACAGGCCTACAGTAGTCTATATGAGGTGTTCAGGCCTACAGTAGTCTATATGAGGTGTTCAGGCCTACAGTAGTCTATATGAGGTGTTAAATACAGGCCTACAGTAGTCTATATGAGGTGTTCAGGCCTACAGTAGTCTATATGAGGTGTTCAGGCCTACAGTAGTCTATATGAGGTGTTCAGGCCTACAGTAGTCTATATGAGGTGTTCAGGCCTACAGTAGTCTATATGAGGTGTTCAGGCCTACAGTAGTCTATATGAGGTGTTAAATACAGGCCTACAGTAGTCTATATGAGGTGTTCAGGTCTACAGTAGTCTATATGAGGTGTTAAATACAGGCCTACAGTAGTCTATATGAGGTGTTAAATACAGGTCTACAGTAGTCTATATGAGGTGTTAAATACAGGTCTACAGTAGTCTATATGAGGTGTTAAATACAGGCCTACAGTAGTCTATATGAGGTGTTAAATACAGGCCTACAGTAGTCTATATGAGGTGTTAAATACAGGCCTACAGTAGTCTATATGAGGTGTTCAGGCCTACAGTAGTCTATATGAGGTGTTCAGGCCTACAGTAGTCTATATGAGGTGTTAAATACAGGCCTACAGTAGTCTATATGAGGTGTTCAGGCCTACAGTAGTCTATATGAGGTGTTCAGGCCTACAGTAGTCTTCTATATGAGGTGTTCTAGGCCTACAGTAGTCTATATGAGGTGTTCAGGCCTACAGTAGTCTATATGAGGTGTTCAGGCCTACAGTAGTCTATATGAGGTGTTCCCTACAGTAGTCTATATGAGGTGTTCAGGCCTACAGTAGTCTCTATGAGGTGTTAAATACAGGCCTACAGTAGTCTATATGAGGTGTTCAGGTCTACAGTAGTCTATATGAGGTGTTCAGGCCTACAGTAGTCTATATGAGGTGTTAAATACAGGCCTACAGTAGTCTATATGAGGTGTTCAGGCCTACAGTAGTCTATATGAGGTGTTCAGGCCTACAGTAGTCTATATGAGGTGTTTCAGGTCTACAGTAGTCTATATGAGGTGTTAAATACAGGCCTACAGTAGTCTATATGAGGTGTTAAATATAGGCCTACAGTAGTCTATATGAGGTGTTCAGGCCTACAGTAGTCTATATGAGGTGTTAAATACAGGCCTACAGTAGTCTATATGAGGTGTTCAGGCCTACAGTAGTCTATATGAGGTGTTAAATACAGGCCTACAGTAGTCTATATGAGGTGTTCAGGCCTACAGTAGTCTATATGAGGTGTTCAGGTCTACAGTAGTCTATATGAGGTGTTCAGGCCTACAGTAGTCTATATGAGGTGTTAAATATAGGCCTACAGTAGTCTATATGAGGTGTTCAGGCCTACAGTAGTCTATATGAGGTGTTCAGGCCTACAGTAGTCTATATGAGGTGTTAAATACAGGCCTACAGTAGTCTATATGAGGTGTTCAGGCCTACAGTAGTCTATATGAGGTGTTAAATACAGGCCTACAGTAGTCTATATGAGGTGTTAAATACAGGCCTACAGTAGTCTATATGAGGTGTTAAATACAGGCCTACAATACCAGAATATATGGCTGCGTTTCAAATCTCTTTTCTATATAGAAATCAACAATTGTAGGTTGAGACTAACTTCTGGCCACACTGAGCAGTCCCATTCTCTAACCAGTTATCTCCTTCTGGTGGTCAGATTAACTGAACAGTCCCATTCTCTAACCAGTCATCTCCTTCTGGTGGTCAGATTAACTGAACAGTCCCATTCTCTAACCAGTCATCTCCTTCTGGTGGTCAGATTAACTGAACAGTCCCATTCTCTAACCAGTCATCTCCTTCTGGTGGTCAGATTAACTGAACAGTCCCATTCTCTAACCAGTCATCTCCTTCTGGTGGTCAGATTAACTGAACAGTCCCATTCTCTAACCAGTCATCTCCTTCTGGTGGTCAGATTAACTGAACAGTCCCATTCTCTAACCAGTCATCTCCTTCTGGTGGTCAGATTAACTGAACAGTCCCATTCTCTAACCAGTCATCTCCTTCTGGTGGTCAGATTAACTGAACAGTCCCATTCTCTAACCAGTCATCTCCTTCTGGTGGTCAGATTAACTGAACAGTCCCATTCTCTAACCAGTCATCTCCTTCTGGTGGTCAGATTAACTGAACAGTCCCATTCTCTAACCAGTCATCTCCTTCTGGTGGTCAGATTAACTGAACAGTCCCATTCTCTAACCAGTCATCTCCTTCTGGTGGTCAGATTAACTGAACAGTCCCATTCTCTAACCAGTCATCTCCTTCTGGTGGTCAGATTAACTGAACAGTCCCATTCTCTAACTGAATACTTTGTCACTTTTCTCTTCTCCTCCAGGTGCGTTCATCGTGTGCTGGACGCCAGGCCTGGTTCTCATCCTCCTCGATGTGTTCTGTGCCAACTGTAACGTCCTGGACTTTGAGAAGTTCTTCCTGCTCCTGGCTGAGTTTAACTCCGCCATGAACCCCATCATCTACAGCTACCGGGACAAGGAGATGAGCGCCACCTTCAAGCAGATCCTGTGCTGTCAGCGCCAGGAGAACGTTAACGGGACGGCAGCCGAGGGCTCTGACCGCTCAGCGTCCTCCATCAATCACACCGTGCTGAGTGGAGGGAAACAAAACAATGATCACTCAGTGGTGTGAGGAGAGGAGAGGGGCTGGAGACAGGAGGAGAGGGGCTGGAGACAGAAGGAGAGGGGCTGGAGACAGAAGGAGAGGGGCTGGAGACAGGAGGAGAGGGGCTGGAGACAGAAGGAGAGGGGCTGGAGACAGGAGGAGAGGGGCTGGAGACAGAAGGAGAGGGACTGGAGACAGGAGGAGCGGGGAGGGGCTGGGGCTGCAGAGAGGAGGAGAGGGACTGGGGCTGGAGACGAGAGGAGAGGAGAGGGACTGGGGCTGGAGACGAGAGGAGAGGAGAGGGACTGGGGCTGCAGAGAGGAGGAGAGGGACTGGGGCTGGAGACGAGAGGAGAGGAGAGGGACTGTGGCTGGAGCTAGGGTGAGAGGAGAAGGACTGGGGCTGGAGACAGGAGGAGAGGAGAAGGGCCGGAGCTAGCAGAAGAGGAGCTGGAGACAGGAGGAGAGGACTGGGGCTAGAGACCAGAGGAGAGTGGGCTGCAGTGTGGAGCCCAGCCCAGGGGTGGCCAGGAGATGAGTGGGGGGACGAGGGCAGGCTGGGGCCACGGAGGTGGGTGGCCAGGAGATGAGTGGGGGGACGAGGGCAGGCTGGGGCCACGGAGGTGGGTGGCCAGGAGATGGACAATTGGACCTACTATAATTGACCAGGGTGTTGCCATGGAGACGGGTCGGAACAGAGGGCAGATTCATTGCAAGACTCTTATTGGTTGTTAGTTATTTGTTTTCTATTTTGTTAAAGTGTTGACACCACATGAACTATTTAAAGACTTTAATGTATGATGATGTGAAGGACTTACCTGCCTGCAGAAGCTCTCTGTATCCCCCCTCTCTCTGACTAAACTTCTTAACTAGCATTATAAACACATTACCATCACAATAGGAAGAAGGGTCTGACTAAACGGCTGAACAGCTGTTACCCAGGTCTTTTGGGCCTTCATTGTGACCACACAACTTAGATACTTGTTACTGTCTGTATTCTGTTGTTGAGCCAGACCAAAGGGGGCCAACCAAGTCCTTATTCTGCCAAGACCTGGGCTGTGTCCCAAATTGGTCCTGGTCTAAAGTAGTGCACTACAAAGGGAATAGGGTTCCATTGGGGACATAGACCTGTTCATAATTTTAACTTTCTGTTGCTCCAACATGCCTCCATGTTGATCCATTAACTGAAAGCTTGTTTTACCCAACTCTCGTTTTGGCCAGATTCCACCCCAAAGTCTGTCGTTGTCAAACACGACTGATCATAAAGCGCGTACATTCCAGATGTTTTCATGTCAGACATTCAGGTTGACACACTCTGTCCTGGACAATGACCATAGGCAAGGGAGTGTCTCGATCTATCTACAGTTATGGTCTATAGATGGCCTGAATTGCTTACAGGAGGTGTATTGATGGCATTAATGCAAATGGGCACCTCTAATACAGCTGACCAGAGTGATATCACCTCTAATACAGCTGACCTGAGTGATATCACCTCTAATACAGCTGACCAGAGTGATATCACCTCTAATACAGCTAACCTGCGTGATATCACCTCTAATACAGCTGACCAGAGTGATATCACCTCTAATACAGCTAACCTGAGTGATATCACCTCTAATACAGCTGACCTGAGTGATATCACCTCTAATACAGCTGACCAGAGTGATATCACCTCTAATACAGCTAACCTGCGTGATATCACCTCTAATACAGCTGACCAGAGTGATATCACCTCTAATACAGCTGACCTGAGTGATATCACCTCTAATACAGCTAACCTGAGTGATATCACCTCTAATACAGCTGACCTGAGTGATATCAGCTCTAATATAGCTGACCTGAGTGATAGCACCTATAATACAGCTAACCTGAGTGATATCACCTATAATACAGCTAACCTGAGTGATATCACCTCTAATACAGCTAACCTGAGTGATATCACCTCTAATACAGCTGACCAGAGTGATATCACCTCTAATACAGCTGACCAGAGTGATATCACCTCTAATACAGCTGACCTGAGTGATATCACCTCTAATACAGCTAACCTGAGTGATATCACCTCTAATACAGCTGACCTGAGTGATATCACCTCTAATACAGCTGACCTGAGTGATATCAGCTCTAATATAGCTAACCTGAGTGATATCACCTCTAATACAGCTAACCTGAGTGATATCACCTCTAATACAGCTGACCTGAGTGATATCACCTCTAATACAGCTAACCTGAGTGATATCACCTCTAATACAGCTGACCTGAGTGATATCACCTCTAATACAGCTAACCTGAGTGATATCACCTATAATACAGCTAACCTGAGTGATATCCCCTCTAATACAGCTAACCTGAGTGATATCACCTATAATACAGCTAACCTGAGTGATATCACATATAATACAGCTAACCTGAGTGATATCACCTCTAATACAGCTGACCTGAGTGATATCAGCTCTAATATAGCTGACCTGAGTGATAGCACCTATAATACAGCTAACCTGAGTGATATCACCTATAATACAGCTAACCTGAGTGATATCACCTCTAATACAGCTGACCTGAGTGATATCACCTCTAATACAGCTAACCAGAGTGATATCACCTCTAATACAGCTAACCAGAGTGATATCACCTATAATACAGCTAACCTGAGTGATATCGCCTCTAATACAGCTGACCTGAGTGATATCACCTATAATACAGCTAACCTGAGTGATATCGCCTCTAATACAGCTGGCCTGAGTGATATCACCTCTAATACAGCTAACCAGAGTGATATCACCTATAATACAGCTAACCTGAGTGATATCACCTCTAATACAGCTGACCTGAGTGATATCACCTCTAATACAGCTGACCTGAGTGATATCACCTCTAATACAGCTAACCTGAGTGATATCACCTCTAATACAGCTAACCTGAGTGATATCACCTCTAATACAGCTAACCTGAGTGATATCACCTCTAATACAGCTGACCTGAGTGATTTCACCTCTAATACAGCTAACCTGAGTGATATCACCTCTAATACAGCTGACCTGAGTGATATCACCTCTAATACAGCTGACCAGAGTGATATCACCTCTAATACAGCTAACCTGAGTGATATCACCTCTAATACAGCTGACCTGAGTGATATCACCTCTAATACAGCTAACCTGACTGATATCACCTCTAATACAGCTAACTTGAGTGATATCACCTCTAATACAGCTAACCAGAGTGATATCACCTCTAATACAGCTAACCAGAGTGATATCTAAGTGATATCACCTCTAATACAGCTGACCTGAGTGATATCACCTCTAATACAGCTGACCTGAGTGATATCATCTCTAATACAGCTAACCTGAGTGATATCACCTCTAATACAGCTGACCTGAGTGATATCACCTATAATACAGCTAACCAGAGTGATATCACCTCTAATACAGCTGACCAGAGTGATATCACCTATAATACAGCTGACCTGAGTGATATCACCTCTAATACAGCTGACCTGAGTGATATCACCTCTAATACAGCTGACCTGAGTGATATCACCTCTAATACAGCTGACCAGAGTGATATCACCTCTAATACAGCTGACCAGAGTGATATCACCTCTAATACAGCTGACCAGAGTGATATCACCTCTAATACAGCTGACCAGAGTGATATCACCTCTAATACAGCTGACCTGAGTGATATCACCTCTAATACAGCTGACCTGAGTGATATCACCTCTAATACAGCTGACCAGAGTGATATCACCTCTAATACAGCTGACCAGAGTGATATCACCTCTAATACAGCTGACCTGAGTGATATCACCTATAATACAGCTGACCTGAGTGATATCACCTCTAATACAGCTGACCAGAGTGATATCACCTCTAATACAGCTGACCTGAGTGATATCAGCTCTAATATAGCTAACCAGAGTGATATCACCTCTAATACAGCTGACCTGAGTGATATCACCTCTAATACAGCTGACCAGAGTGATATCACCTCTAATACAGCTGACCTGAGTGATTTCACCTCTAATACAGCTGACCTGAGTGATATCACCTCTAATACAGCTGACCTGAGTGATTTCACCTCTAATACAGCTGACCTGAGTGATTTCACCTCTAATACAGCTGACCAGAGTGATATCACCTCTAATACAGCTGACCTGAGTGATATCACCTCTAATACAGCTAACCTGAGTGATATCACCTCTAATACAGCTGACCAGAGTGATATCACCTCTAATACAGCTGACCTGAGTGATATCACCTCTAATACAGCTGACCTGAGTGATATCACCTCTAATACAGCTGACCAGAGTGATATCACCTCTAATACAGCTGACCTGAGTGATATCACCTCTAATACAGCTGACCAGAGTGATATCACCTCTAATGCAGCTGACCTGAGTGATATCACCTCTAATACAGCTGACCTGAGTGATATCACCTCTAATACAGCTGACCTGAGTGATATCACCTCTAATACAGCTGACCAGAGTGATATCACCTCTAATACAGCTAACCTGAGTGATATCACCTCTAATACAGCTGACCAGAGTGATATCACCTCTAATACAGCTGACCAGAGTGATATCACCTCTAATACAGCTGACCAGGGTGATATCACCTCTAATACAGCTGACCAGAGTGATATCACCTCTAATACAGCTGACCTGAGTGATATCACCTCTAATACAGCTGACCTGAGTGATATCACCTCTAATACAGCTGACCTGGGTGATATCACCTATAATACAGCTAACCTGAGTGATATCACCTCTAATACAGCTGACCTGAGTGATATCACCTCTAATACAGCTGACCTGAGTGATATCACCTCTAATACAGCTGACCTGAGTGATATCACCTATAATACAGCTGACCTGAGTGATATCACCTATAATACAGCTGACCTGAGTGATATCACCTCTAATACAGCTGACCAGAGTGATATCACCTCTAATACAGCTGACCAGAGTGATATCACCTCTAATACAGCTGACCAGTGATATCACCTCTAATACAGCTAACCAGTGATATCACCTCTAATACAGCTGACCTGAGTGATATCACCTCTAATACAGCTAACCTGAGTGATATCACCTCTAATACAGCTGACCTGAGTGATATCACCTCTAATACAGCTGACCAGAGTGATATCACCTCTAATACAGCTAACCTGAGTGATATCACCTCTAATACAGCTAACCAGTGATATCACCTCTAATACAGCTAACCAGTGATATCACCTCTAATACAGCTGACCTGAGTGATATCACCTCTAATACAGCTAACCTGAGTGATATCACCTCTAATACAGCTGACCTGAGTGATATCACCTCTAATACAGCTGACCTGAGTGATATCACCTCTAATACAGCTAACCTGAGTGATATCACCTCTAATACAGCTGACCAGAGTATTATCACCTCTAATACAGCTAACCTGAGTGATATCACCTCTAATACAGCTGACCTGAGTGATATCACCTCTAATACAGCTAACCAGTGATATCACCTCTAATACAGCTGACCTGAGTGATATCACCTCTAATACAGCTGACCTGAGTGATATCACCTCTAATACAGCTAACCTGAGTGATATCACCTCTAATACAGCTGACCAGAGTGATATCACCTCTAATACAGCTGACCTGAGTGATATCACCTCTAATACAGCTGACCTGAGTGATATCACCTATAATACAGCTGACCTGAGTGATATCACCTCTAATACAGCTGACCTGAGTGATATCACCTCTAATACAGCTAACCTGAGTGATATCACCTCTAATACAGCTGACCTGAGTGATATCACCTCTAATACAGCTGACCTGAGTGATATCACCTCTAATACAGCTGACCTGAGTGATATCACCTCTAATACAGCTGACCTGAGTGATATCACCTCTAATACAGCTAACCTGAGTGATATCACCTCTAATACAGCTGACCTGAGTGATATCACCTCTAATACAGCTGACCTGAGTGATATCACCTCTAATACAGCTAACCTGAGTGATATCACCTCTAATACAGCTGACCTGAGTGATATCACCTCTAATACAGCTGACCTGAGGGCCAGTTTGTTGGTGCCGTCATGCCAAATACAGGGATCTGCCAAAATCTAGGAAAACCCAATATACAGGGTATGTTGCACCAACATGGAGGAACTCTTAAGCCTTCATTTAACCCAGTTTCATCTTGTTGCACCAAACTTTAAATCTATTTTTAAATGAATCCTAGTTAAAATGAATCCTTCCTCTAATCATAAGTTTTAGTTTTCACTTTAAACCTAGAGTAATTTTAAGCTTGAATATAAACTTAGATTGAAGATGAATTCTGAACTGCCATTTGATGTGGTTGAACTGATAAAATGACAGGATATCGACTGTGGAGAGACCAGAACGACAGAGTTCCTCAGAGAACATTACGAGACGGGTTGTATCCTGTTGAGTTTTTTTATGATGAGTTTTCAAGGAGATGCCGCTTCTCCAAGGAATCTGTAAAGCAACTGGAAAGAAAGATTGGACCAAGCGTGGGAACGACGGTAACGAGGATGTACCCCTACTATTTCAGCTCCTGATGGCTCTACGGTTCTATGTATTATATATATATATATGCCATTTAGCAGACGCTTTTATCCAAAGCGACTTACAGTCATGTGTGCATACATTCTACGTATGGGTGGTCCCGGGAATCGAACCCACTACCCTGGCGTTACAAGCGCCATGCTCTACCAACTGAGCTACAGAAGGACCACCATGTAACTGGATGTTGCCAGATGGTGGATGGATGTGGACCTTTCTGGACTCCACAAGTCAACCGTAGTCAGAGTGTCCAGTGCTTTTGCCGGCCTGAAGAACGAGTACATCAGGTTCAGTCCTACAGCTGGATTTTACAGGAGAGCTAGATTCCCAGGTGTACTATGGGCAATAGACTGGACACACATTCCTATTCCCAAACCTGGTAGTGAGAATGGAGAACTATTCCGTAAGCAGAAAGATTACTCCTCCGTCAATGTGCAGGCTGTCTGTGTGGTCAAAGGTCAGCTCACCAACATCCTAGCTAGACGGCCAGGATCCACCCAGGATCCGTCTGTGTGCAATGCTGGAAAGGGGAGCATGTGAATGCCCCTTACTAGGTAACAATGGATATTCTTGTCATGGGAACCTTATGACTCCCCTTTTAAACCCCCAGACACCTGAAGAGAGACAATCCACCAAGTCATATCCTGACGAGATCTCATAGAGAACACACCACCTCTCATATCCTGACCATAGATCTCATAGAGAGAGAACACACCACCTCTCATATCCTGACCATAGATCTCATAGAGAGAGAACACACCACCTCTCATATCCTGACCATAGATCTCATAGAGAGAGAACACACCACCTCTCATATCCTGACAAGAGATCTCATAGAGAGAGAACACACCACCTCTCATATCCTGACCATAGATCTCATAGAGAACACACCACCTCTCATATCCTGACCATAGATCTCATAGAGAGAGAACACACCACCTCTCATATCCTGACCATAGATCTCATAGAGAACACACCACCTCTCATATCCTGACCATAGATCTCATAGAGAACACACCACCTCTCATATCCTGACAAGAGATCTCATAGAGAACACACCACCTCTCATATCCTGACCATAGATCTCATAGAGAGAGAACACACCACCTCTCATATCCTGACCATAGATCTCATAGAGAACACACCACCTCTCATATCCTGACCATAGATCTCATAGAGAACACACCACCTCTCATATCCTGACCAGAGATCTCATAGAGAACACACCACCTCTCATATCCTGACCATAGATCTCATAGAGAACACACCACCTCTCACATCCTGACCATAGATCTCATAGAGAACACACCACCTCTCATATCCTGACCATAGATCTCATAGAGAGAGAACACACCACCTCTCATATCCTGACCATAGATCTCATAGAGAACACACCACCTCTCATATCCTGACCATAGATCTCATAGAGAACACACCACCTCTCATATCCTGACCATAGATCTCATAGAGAACACACCACCTCTCATATCCTGACCATAGATCTCATAGAGAACACACCACCTCTCATATCCTGACCATAGATCTCATAGAGAACACACCACCTCTCATATCCTGACAAGAGATCTCATAGAAACACACCACCTCTCATATCCTGACCATAGATCTCATAGAGAACACACCACCTCTCATATCCTGACCATAGATCTCATAGAGAGAGAACACACCACCTCTCATATCCTGACCATAGATCTCATAGAGAGAACACACCACCTCTCATATCCTGACCATAGATCTCATAGAGAGAACACACCACCTCTCATATCCTGACCATAGATCTCATAGAGAACACACCACCTCTCATATCCTGACAAGATCTCATAGAGAGAAACACACACCACCTCTCATATCCTGACCATAGATCTCATAGAGAACACACCACCTCTCATATCCTGACCATAGATCTCATAGAGAACACACCACCTCTCATATCCTGACAAGAGATCTCATAGAGAACACACCACCTCTCATATCCTGACCATAGATCTCATAGAGAAGAACACACCACCTCTCATATCCTGACAATAGATCTCATAGAGAAACACACCACCTCTCATATCCTGACCATAGATCTCATAGAGAACACACCACCTCTCATATCCTGACCATAGATCTCATAGAGAACACACCACCTCTCATATCCTGACCATAGATCTCATAGAGAACACACCACCTCTCATATCCTGACCATAGATCTCATAGAGAGAGAACACACCACCTCTCATATCCTGACCATAGATCTCATAGAGAACACACCACCTCTCATATCCTGACCATAGATCTCATAGAGAACACACCACCTCTCATATCCTGACCAGAGATCTCATAGAGAACACACCACCTCTCATATCCTGACCATAGATCTCATAGAGAACACACCACCTCTCATATCCTGACCATAGATCTCATAGAGAACACACCACCTCTCATATCCTGACCAGAGATCTCATAGAGAACACACCACCTCTCATATCCTGACCATAGATCTCATAGAGAACACACCACCTCTCACATCCTGACCATAGATCTCATAGAGAGAGAACACACCACCTCTCATATCCTGACCATAGATCTCATAGAGAGAGAACACACCACCTCTCATATCCTGACCATAGATCTCATAGAGAGAACACACCACCTCTCATATCCTGACCATAGATCTCATAGAGAGAACACACCACCTCTCATATCCTGACCATAGATCTCATAGAGAACACACCACCTCTCATATCCTGACCATAGATCTCATAGAGAACACACCACCTCTCATATCCTGACCATAGATCTCATAGAGAACACACCACCTCTCATATCCTGACAAGAGATCTCATAGAGAACACACCACCTCTCATATCCTGACCATAGATCTCATAGAGAACACACCACCTCTCATATCCTGACCATAGATCTCATAGAGAACACACCACCTCTCATATCCTGACAATAGATCTCATAGAGAGAGAACACACCACCTCTCATATCCTGACCATAGATCTCATAGAGAACACACCACCCCTCATATCCTGACATGAGATCTCATAGAGAACACACCACCTCTCATATCCTGACCATAGATCTCATAGAGAACACACCACCTCTCATATCCTGACCATAGATCTCATAGAGAGAGAACACACCACCTCTCATATCCTGACAATAGATCTCATAGAGAGAGAACACACCACCTCTCATATCCTGACCATAGATCTCATAGAGAACACACCACCTCTCATATCCTGACCATAGATCTCATAGAGAACACACCACCTCTCATATCCTGACAAGATCTCATAGAGAGAGAACACACCACCTCTCATATCCTGACCATAGATCTCATAGAGAGAGAACACACCACCTCTCATATCCTGACAATAGATCTCATAGAGAGAGAACACACCACCTCTCATATCCTGACCATAGATCTCATAGAGAGAGAACACACCACCTCTCATATCCTGACAAGAGATCTCATAGAGAGAGAACACACCACACCTCATATCCTGACATGAGATCTCATAGAGAACACACCACCTCTCATATCCTGACCATAGATCTCATAGAGAGAAACACACCACCTCTCATATCCTGACAATAGATCTCATAGAGAGAGAACACACCACCTCTCATATCCTGACCATAGATCTCATAGAGAGAGAACACACCACCTCTCATATCCTGACAAGAGATCTCATAGAGAGAGAACACACCACACCTCATATCCTGACATGAGATCTCATAGAGAACACACCACCACCTCATATCCTGACAATAGATCTCATAGAGAGAGTTTTTGTAGTATGGAAGATTCCCTCCCCTACAGGTGGTGCTCTGCATGAAGATGGACACTACACTGACAATCACTATTGCAGTGGCAGTTCTGTATAACTTCAGCAAGAGACAAGAAGATGAGCTACCTGAGGAGGATGAGGAGGACCTACCTGAGGAGGATGAGGAGGACCTACCTGAGGAGGATGAGGAGGACCTCCCTGAGGAGGACGAGGAGAGCCTCCCTGAGGAGGACGAGGAGGACCTCCCTGAGGAGGACCTACCTGAGGAGGATGAGGAGGACCTCCCTGAGGAGAACCTCCCTGAGGAGGACGAGGAGAATGAAGAAGATGGCCAGGTCCAACATGCTGTTGATGTGAATGCGGTGAGGAGAACCTCCCTGAGGAGGATGAGGAGGACCTCCCTGAGGAGAACATCCCTGAGGAGGATGAGGAGGACCTCCCTGAGGAGGATGAGGAGGACCTCTCTGAGGAGGATGAGGAGGACCTCCCTGAGGAGGATGAGAAGGACCTACCTGAGGAGGATGAGGAGAACCTCCCTGAGGAGGATGAGGAGGACCTCCCTGAGGAGGATGAGAAGGACCTACCTGAGGAGGATGAAGAGAACCTTGATTGAGAACCCTTTTTGCAGCCTAACGTGTGTGTGTGTGTGTAGTGTAACATGTAAAAAGCAATATTATATTTTGACTGACATGTGCAATTCTTAATAAGACTATCTGTATTAAAATGTATTATTAAGTCATTGTTATTCTCTATCATAAAGGGGGGAACTGGAAGCACCAGAACATGAGCGGGGGCACCACATTGCTTGGGAAAGCATTGTTTTAATAAATAACAAGATTAGTATTCTTTCCACATTTATTTCCCTGACGGCGTTTTTGTTTCTGAATTCGCAGTAGCTCTTTTTTGTAAACTCAGAATCTCAGTCTGCGGAATATTTTCCTCTCCCCCCCAGCGCCAAAACATCAATATGAGCTGTTTTCATCTCGGGTTCTGGGGGGGCGTTTAATTGGCCCGGCTAGTTCAAGATCCAGGCACTGCTGTTTCTCCACGACAACAGGGTGTCAGCTCAACTAAGAGAATCAACTCATTATTAGAACTTACCTTCCCATTTTGTAATTGAATTAGAGCTCATGATACACCTTGGTAGAATGATGACGTTATGCAACATGCTGTAACTGGGCTGAGAACAGTAACGTTCTAGTTAAATACTATTAGCGTTAGTTTCAGTGGTGGAAAAAGTCATTTCATACTGTTGTAAAAGTAAAGATATCTTAATAGAAAATAACTAAAGTAAAAGTCAGCCAGTAAAATACTACTTGAGTAAAAAGTCAAAAGTATTTGGTTTTAAATGTTCTTAAGTATCAAAAACAAAAGTATGAATTATTTAATATTCCTTACATTAAGAAATCCAGATGGCACGGTTTTATTACATTGACAGTTTGCCAGTGTCACACTCCAACACTCAGACATCATTTACAAATCAAACATTTGTGTTTAGTGAGTCTGCCAGATCAGATGCAGTGGGGATGACCAGGGGATGTTCTCTCGAGAAGTGCCCGAAATGGACCAGGTTCCTGTCCTGCTAAGTATTCAAGAAAATGTATGGAGTAAAACGTTTTTGTTTTTTAAAGTATTTTCTTTAGGAATGTAGTGAAGTAAAAATAAAAGTTGTCCAATATATAAATAGTAAAGTACAGATACCCAAAAAACTGACTTAAGTAGTACTTTAATGTATTTTAACTTAAGTAGTACTTTAATGTATTTTAACTTAAGTAGTACTTTAATGTATTTTAACTTAAGTAGTACTTTAATGTATTTAAGTAGTACTTTAATGTATTTTAACTTAAGTAGTACTTTAATGTATTTAAGTAGTACTTTAATGTATTTTAACTTAAGTAGTACTTTAATGTATTTTAACTTAAGTAGTACTTTAATGTATTTTAACTTAAGTAGTACTTTAATGTATTTAAGTAGTACTTTAATGTATTTTATCTTAAGTAGTACTTTAATGTATTTAAGTAGTACTTTAATGTATTTTAACTTAAGTAGTACTTTAATGTATTTTAACTTAAGTAGTACTTTAATGTATTTTAACTTAAGTACTTTACACCACTGGGTAGTTTTGACATGCATTGTAGTCATTGATGTTAACCAGTTATTTATGCTTACTAAATATTGGTGGGACTAGTTGTCCGTTGTCATCATAGGGTTAACTGTTCAGAGAGACTCTGGTCTGAAATATCTTCCGCCTCTCATCTGCTGCATTATTTGGCTTTCGCTTTGAAGTTTTTCCCAGCAGCCTTCATCTGATTTGTGTCCCTCTCCTCTTTCATGTCAATCATTTAAATCTGTCGCATTAAAACAGCCCAGGTGTCGTCTTTCATCCTCCAGTACGTTACTAAATTCCTCCATCAGCTCAGTACGTTACTAAAACTAAGTTTACATACACCTTAGCCAAATACATCTAAACTTAATTTTTCACAATTCCTGACATTTAATCCTAGTAAAAATCACTTTATTTTAAGAACATGAAATGTCAGAATAATAGTAGAGATAATGTGTGTCAGAAGTTTACATACACTCAATTAGTATTTGGTAGCATTGCCTTTAAATTGTTTAACTTGGGTCAAACGTTTTGGTTAGCCTTCCACAAGCTTCCCACAATAAATTGGGTGAATTTTGGCCCATTCCTCCTGACAGAGCTGGTGTAACCGAGTCAGGTTTGCAAGGCCTCCTTGCTTGTACACTTTCAGCTCTGCCCACAAATGTTCTATAGGATTGAGGTCAGGGCTTTGTGATGGACATTCCACTCCAGGCCAGGGCTTTGTGATGGACACTCCAGGTCAGGGCTTTGTGGTGGACACTCCACTCCAGGTCAGGGCTTTGTGATGGACACTCCAGATCAGGGCTTTGTGATGGACACTCCAGATCAGGGCTTTGTGATGGACACTCCAGGTCAGGGCTTTGTGATGGACACTCCAGATCAGGGCTTTGTGATGGACACTCCAGATCAGGGCTTTGTGGTGGACACTCCAGATCAGGGCTTTGTGGTGGACACTCCAGATCAGGGCTTTGTGATGGACACTCCAGATCAGGGCTTTGTGGTAGACACTCCAGATCAGGGCTTTGTGGTGGACACTCCAGATCAGGGCTTTGTGATGGACACTCCACTCCAGGTCAGGGCTTTGTGATGGACACTCCACTCCAGGTCAGGGCTTTGTGATGGACACTCCACTCCAGGTCAGGGCTTTGTGATGGACACTCCACTCCAGGTCAGGGCTTTGTGATGGACACTCCACTCCAGGTCAGGGCTTTGTGATGGACACTCCACTCCAGGTCAGGGCTTTGTGATGGACACTCCACTCCAGGTCAGGGCTTTGTGATGGACACTCCAGGTCAGGGCTTTGTGATGGACACTCCACTCCAGGTCAGGGCTTTGTGATGGACACTCCACTCCAGGTCAGGGCTTTGTGATGGACACTCCACTCCAGGTCAGGGCTTTGTGATGGACACTCCAGGTCAGGGCTTTGTGATGGACACTCCAGGTCAGGGCTTTGTGATGGACACTCCAGGTCAGGGCTTTGTGATGGACACTCCAGGTCAGGGCTTTGTGATGGACACTCCAGGTCAGGGCTTTGTGATGGACACTCCACTCCAGGTCAGGGCTTTGTGATGGACACTCCCCTCCAGGTCAGGGCTTTGTGATGGACACTCCCCTCCAGGTCAGGGCTTTGTGATGGACACTCCACTCCAGGACAGGGCTTTGTGATGGACACTCCACTCCAGGTCAGGGCTTTGTGATGGACACTCCCTCCAGGTCAGGGCTTTGTGATGGACACTCCACTCCAGGTCAGGGCTTTGTGATGGACACTCCAGGTCAGGGCTTTGTGATGGACACAGGTCAGGGCTTTGTGATGGACACTCCAGGTCAGGGCTTTGTGATGGACACTCCACTCCAGGTCAGGGCTTTGTGATGGACACTCCAGGTCAGGGCTTTGTGATGGACACTCCAGGTCAGGGCTTTGTGATGGACACTCCAGGTCAGGGCTTTGTGATGGACACTCCACTCCAGGTCAGGGCTTTGTGATGGACACTCCACTCCAGGTCAGGGCATAACAGGTATTATGGAAATTTAAAACTTGCACAAGACAGTTCACAGAATTGCAGGAAATAAACTTTAAAACAGATGTTTTTTTCTCTCCAACGTCAGGAGGGGGGGGCACTAAAATATTTTGCAGTGAGGTAGTGGGGCCCCCAAAAGGCTACTACCGGCCCTGGAGAGAGATCTGGATACAATGCAGCAAGATAATAAACTAACGAAGCAGCTGGAAGAAATACTGGCGGCCATGACAGAAACCAAACGTGAGTTGGCTTGGGGGTGTGGTTTTGACGTCCTTGCCACCACCAAGACACACCCACCTGTCAGAACCTTGCCTGACGCTGTTTCCTCCCCACTCATTCACAACAACAAACCTGTAGATTCAGTTCAATAACTACAGACAGATGTATGGTGAGATGCCAGAGGAAGCTTTGACTTGGTCAGTAGTCTACAGTGTAATATGAGAAGAATGCAATTGTTGAATTTATGTAGATATTCTAAACTAAGTGTTTTGATAACTTTCAATTGTAGTAACAGCTCCATGTAGAATAAACAAGCCTTTACATAAAACCATAGAAGAAGTGTTCTGGTTATATAACAATGTGCACCTTTCGTTGTCATTCCCAGCCGATACGGATACTGCTTCCTGTCTGCTGGTAATGGGGTTACCATAGTAACATGTTTCTCCCTCCTCATATACTGACATCTGATCCTGGTTCAGAATACACAGGGTTTCTCCCTCCCCCTATTGACTGATACCTGAACCTGGTCCAGAATACACAGGGTTTCTCCCTCCTCATATTGGCTGATCCTGGTTCAGAATACACAGGGTTTCTCCTTCATATTGACTGATCCTGGTTCAGAATACACAGGGTTTCTCTCTCATATTTACTGATCCTGGTTCAGAATACACAGGGTTTCTCCCTCCCCATATAGACTGATACCTGATCCTGGTTCAGAATACACAGGGTTTCTCCCTCCTCATATTGGCTGATCCTGGTCCAGAATACACAGGTTTCTCCCTCCTCATATTGGCTGATCCTGGTCCAGAATACACAGGGTTTCTCCCTCATATTGACTGATACCTGATCCTGGTCCAGAATACACAGGGTTTCTCCCTCCCCATATTGACTGATCCTGGTTCAGAATACACAGGGTTTCTCCCTCATATTGACTGATCCTGGTTCAGAATACCCAGGGTTTCTCCCTCATATTGACTGATCCTGTTCCAGAATACACAGGGTTTCTCCCTCCCCATATTGACTGATCCTGGTTCAGAATACACAGGGTTTCTCCCTCCCCATATTGACTGATCCTGGTTCAGAATACACAGGGTTTCTCCCTCATATTGACTGATCCTGGTCCAGAATACACAGGGTTTCTCCCTCATATTGACTGATCCTGTTCCAGAATACACAGGGTTTCTCCCTCCCATATATTGACTGATACATGATCCTGGTTCAGAATACACAGGGTTTCTCCCTCCTCATATTGGCTGATCCTGGTCCAGAATACACAGGGTTTCTCCCTCATATTGACTGATCCTGGTGCAGAATACACAGGGTTTCTCCCTCCTCATATTGGTCCAGAATACACAGGGTTTCTCCCTCATATCCTGGTCCAGAATACCTGGTCCAGAATACAGGGTTTCTCCATCATATTGACTGATCCTGTTCCAGAATACACACGGTTTCTCCCTCCCCATATTGACTGATCCTGGTCCAGAATACACAGGGTTTCTCCCTCATATTGACTGATCCTGGTCCAGAATACACAGGGTTTCTCCCTCATATTGACTGATCCTGGTTCAGAATACACAGGGTTTCTCCTCATATTGACTGATCCTTGTCCAGAATACACAGGGTTTCTACCCCTAAATATTGACTGATCCTGGTTCAGAATACCCAGGGTTTCTCCCTCATATTGACTGATCCTGTTCCAGAATACACAGGGTTTCTCCCTCCCCATATTGACTGATACCTGATCCTGGTTCAGAATACACAGGGTTTCTCCCTCCCCATATTCACTGATCCTGGTTCAGAATACACAGGGTTTCTCCCTCCCCATATTGACTGATCCTGGTTCAGAATATTCAGGGTTTCTCCTCATATTGACTGATCCTGTTCCAGAATACACAGGGTTTCTCCCTCCCATATATTGACTGATACATGATCCTGGTTCAGAATACACAGGGTTTCTCCCTCCTCATATTGGCTGATCCTGGTCCAGAATACACAGGGTTTCTCCCTCATATTGACTGATCCTGGTGCAGAATACACAGGGTTTCTCCCTCCTCATATTGGCTGATCCTGGTCCAGAATACACAGGGTTTCTCCCTCATATTGACTGATCCTGGTGCAGAATACACAGGGTTTCTCCCTCATATTGGCTGATCCTGGTCCAGAATACACAGGGTTTCTCCATCATATTGACTGATCCTGTTCCAGAATACACAGGGTTTCTCCCTCCCCATATTGACTGATCCTGGTTCAGAATACACAGGGTTTCTCCCTCATATTGACTGATCCTGGTCCAGAATACACAGGGTTTCTCCCTCATATTGACTGATCCTGGTTCAGAATACACAGGGTTTCTCCCTCATATTGACTGATCCTTGTCCAGAATACACAGGGTTTCTACCCCCATATTGACTGATCCTGGTTCAGAAAACACAGGGTTTCTACCTCATATTGACTGATCCTGGTTCAGAATACACAGGGTTTCTCCCTCCTCATATTGGCTGATCCTGGTCCAGAATACACAGGGTTTCTCCTCATATTGACTGATACCTGATCCTGGTTCAGAATACACAGGGTTTCTCCATCCTCATATTGACTGATCCTGGTTCAGAATACACAGGGTTTCTCCCTCCCATATTGTCTGATACCTGGTCCTGGTCCAGAATACACAGGGTTTCTCCCTCCCCATATTGACTGATCCTGGTTCAGAATACACAGGGTTTCTCCCTCCCATATTGTCTGATACCTGGTCCTGGTCCAGAATACACAGGGTTTCTCCCTCCCCATATTGACTGATCCTGGTTCAGAATACACAGGGTTTCTCCCTCCCCATATTGTCTGATACCTGGTCCTGGTCCAGAATACACAGGGTTTCTCCTTCCCCATATTGACTGATCCTGGTTCAGAATACCCAGGGTTTCTCCCTCATATTGACTGATCCTGTTCCAGAATACACAGGGTTTCTCCTCATATTGACTGATCCTGGTTCAGAATACACAGGGTTTCTCCCTCATATTGACTGATCCTGTTCCAGAATAAACAGGGTTTCTCCTCATCTTGACTGATCCTGGTTCAGAATACACAGGGTTTCTCCTCATATTGACTGATCCTTTCCAGAATACACAGGGTTTCTCCCTCCCCATATTGACCGATCCTGGTTCAGAATACACAGGGTTTCTCCCTCATCTTGACTGATCCTGGTTCAGAATACACAGGGTTTCTCCCTCATATTGACTGATCCTTTCCAGAATACACAGAGTTTCTCCATCCTCATATTAACTGATCCTGGTTCAGAAAACACAGGGTTTCTCCCTCATATTGACTGATCCTGTTCCTGGTTCAGAATACACAGGGTTTCTCCCTCCCATATTGACTGTTCCTGGTCCAGAATACACAGAGTTTCTCCATCCTCATATTAACTGATCCTGGTTCAGAAAACACAGGGTTTCTCCCTCCCATATTGACTGATCCTGTTCCTGGTCCAGAATACACAGGGTTTCTCCCTCCCCATATTGACTGATCCTGGTTCAGAATACACAGGGTTTCTCCCTCCCCATATTGACTGATCCTGGTCCAGAATACACAGAGTTTCTCCATCCTCATATTGACTGATCCTGGTCCAGAATACACAGGGTTTCTCCCTCCCCATATTGACTGATCCTGGTCCAGAATACACAGGGTTTCTCCCTCCCATATTGACTGATCCTGGTTCAGAATACCCAGGGTTTCTCCCTCATATTGACTGTTCCTGGTCCAGAATACACAGAGTTTCTCCATCCTCATATTGACTGATCCTGGTTCAGAATACACAGGGTTTCTCCCTCCCCATATTGACTGATTCTAGTTCAGAATACACAGGGTTTCTCCCTCCCCATATTGACTTATCCTGGTTCAGAATACACAGGGTTTCTCCCTCATATTGACTGATCCTGGTCCAGAATACACAGGGTTTCTCCCTCCTCATATTGACTGATCCTGGTCCAGAATACACAGGGTTTCTCCCTCCCCATATTGACTGATACCTGATCCTGGTTCAGAATACACAGGGTTTCTCCCTCCCCATATTGACCGATCCTGGTCCTGGTTCAGAATACACAGGGTTTCTCCCTCCCATATTGACTGATCCTGGTCCAGAATACACAGGGTTTCTCCCTCCCATATTGACTGATCCTGGTCCAGAATACACAGGGTTTCTCCCCCTCATATTGACTGATCCTGGTCCAGAATACACAGGGTTTCTCCCTCCCCATATTGACTGATCCTGGTCCAGAATACACAGGGTTTCTCCTTCCCCATATTGACTGATCCTGGTTCAGAATACACATGGTTTCTCCCTCCCCATATTGACTGATCCTGGTTCAGAATACACAGGGTTTCTCCCTCATATTGACTGATCCTGTTCCAGAATACATAGGGTTTCTCCCTCCCCATATTGACTGATCCTGGTTCAGAATACACAGGGTTTCTCCCTCATATTGACTGATCCTGGTCCAGAATACACAGAGTTTCTCCATCCTCATATTGACTGATCCTGGTCCAGAATACACAGGGTTTCTCCCTCCCATATTGACTGATCCTGGTTCAGAATACCCAGGGTTTCTCCCTCCCCATATTGACCGATCCTGGTCCAGAATACACAGGGTTTCTCCCTCCCCATATTGACTGATCCTGGTTCAGAATACACAGGGTTTCTCCCTCCCATATTGACTGATCCTGGTCCAGAATACACAGGGTTTCTCCCTCCCATATTGACTGATCCTGGTCCAGAATACACAGGGTTTCTCCCTCCCATATTGACTGATCCTGGTCCAGAATACACAGGGTTTCTCCCTCCTCATATTGACTGATCCTGGTTCAGAATACACAGGGTTTCTCCCTCCCATATTGACTGATACCTGATCCTGGTTCAGAATACACAGGGTTTCTCCCTCCCATATTGACTGATCCTGTTCCAGAATAAACAGGGTTTCTCCTCCCATATTGACTGATCCTGGTTCAGAATACACAGGGTTTCTCCCTCCTCATATTGACTGATCCTGGTTCAGAATACACAGGGTTTCTCCCTCCTCATATTGACTGATCCTGGTTCCAGAATACACAGGGTTTCTCCTCCCATATTGACTGATACCTGAACCTGGTCCAGAATACACAGGGTTTCTCCCTCCTCATATTGGCTGATCCTGGTCCAGAATACACAGGGTTTCTCCTTCATATTGACTGATCCTGGTTCAGAATACAGGGTTTCTCTCTCATATTTACTGATCCTGGTTCAGAATACACAGGGTTTCTCCCTCCCCATATAGACTGATACCTGATCCTGGTTCAGAATACACAGGGTTTCTCCCTCCTCATATTGACTGATCCTGGTCCAGAATACACAGGGTTTCTCCCTCATATTGACTGATACCTGATCCTGGTTCAGAATACACAGGGTTTCTCCCTCATATTGACTGATCCTGGTTCAGAATACACAGGGTTTCTCCCTCATATTGACTGATCCTGGTTCAGAATACCCAGGGTTTCTCCCTCATATTGACTGATCCTGTTCCAGAATACACAGGGTTTCTCCCTCCCCATATTGACTGATCCTGGTTCAGAATACACAGGGTTTCTCCCTCCCCATATTGACTGATCCTGGTTCAGAATACACAGGGTTTCTCCCTCCCCATATTGACTGATCCTGGTTCAGAATACACAGGGTTTCTCCCTCCCCATATTGACTGATCCTGGTTCAGAATACACAGGGTTTCTCCCTCATATTGACTGATCCTGGTTCAGAATACCCAGGGTTTCTCCCTCATATTGACTGATCCTGTTCCAGAATACACAGGGTTTCTCCCTCCCCATATTGACTGATCCTGGTTCAGAATACACAGGGTTTCTCCCTCCCCATATTCACTGATCCTGGTTCAGAATACACAGGGTTTCTACCTCCCCATATTGACTGATCCTGGTTCAGAATACACAGGGTTTCTCCCTCCCCATATTGACTGATCCTGGTTCAGAATACACAGGGTTTCTCCCTCATCTTGACTGATCCTGGTTCAGAATATTCAGGGTTTCTCCCTCATATTGACTGATCCTGTTCCAGAATACACAGGGTTTCTCCCTCCCATATATTGACTGATACATGATCCTGGTTCAGAATACACAGGGTTTCTCCCTCCTCATATTGGCTGATCCTGGTCCAGAATACACAGGGTTTCTCCTCATATTGACTGATCCTGGTGCAGAATACACAGGGTTTCTCCCTCCTCATATTGGCTGATCCTGGTCCAGAATACACAGGGTTTCTCCCTCATATTGACTGATCCTGGTGCAGAATACACAGGGTTTCTCCTCCTCATATTGACTGATCCTGGTCCAGAATACACAGGGTTTCTCCCTCATATTGACTGATCCTGTTCCAGAATACACAGGGTTTCTCCCTCCCCATATTGACTGATCCTGTTCCAGAATACCCAGGGTTTCTCCCTCATATTGACTGATCCTGGTCCAGAATACACAGGGTTTCTCCCTCCCCATATTGACTGATCCTGGTTCAGAATACACAGGGTTTCTCCCTCATATTGACTGATCCTGGTCCAGAATACACAGGGTTTCTCCCTCCCCATATTGACTGATCCTGGTTCAGAATACACAGGGTTTCTCCCTCCCCATATTGACTGATCCTGGTCCTGGTTCAGAATACACAGGGTTTCTCCCTCCCATATTGACTGATCCTGGTCCAGAATACACAGGGTTTCTCCCTCCTCATATTGACTGATCCTGGTCCAGAATACACAGGGTTTCTCCCTCCTCATATTGACTGATCCTGGTTCAGAATACACAGGGTTTCTCCCTCCCATATTGACTGTTCCTGGTCCAGAATACACAGAGTTTCTCCATCCTCATATTGACTGATCCTGGTCCAGAATACACAGGGTTTCTCCCTCCCCATATTGACTGATCCTGGTCCAGAATACACAGGGTTTCTCCCTCCCATATTGACTGATCCTGGTTCAGAATACCCAGGGTTTCTCCCTCATATTGACTGTTCCTGGTCCAGAATACACAGGGTTTCTCCCTCCCCATATTGACTGATTCTAGTTCAGAATACGCAGGGTTTCTAACTCCCCATATTGACTTATCCTGGTTCAGAAAACACAGGGTTTCTCCCTCATATTGACTGATCCTGGTTCAGAATACACAGGGTTTCTCCCTCATATTGACTGATCCTGTTCCAGAATACATGGGTTTCTCCCTCCCCATCCTGGTTCAGAATACACAGGGTTTCTCCCTCATATTGACTGATCCTGGTCCAGAATACACAGGGTTTCTCCCTCCCCATATTGACTGATCCTGGTTCAGAATACACAGGGTTTCTCCCTCCCCATATTGACTGATCCTGGTCCAGAATACACAGGGTTTCTCCCTCCTCATATTGACTGATCCTGGTCCAGAATACACAGGGTTTCTCCCTCCCCATATTGACTGATCCTGTTCCAGAATACCCAGGGTTTCTCCCTCATATTGACTGATCCTGTTCCAGAATACACAGGGTTTCTCCCTCCCCATATTGACTGATCCTGGTTCAGAATACACAGGGTTTCTCCCTCATATTGACTGATCCTGGTCCAGAATACACAGAGTTTCTCCATCCTCATATTGACTGATCCTGGTCCAGAATACACAGGGTTTCTCCCTCCCCATATTGACTGATCCTGGTTCAGAATACACAGGGTTTCTCCCTCCCCATATTGACTGATCCTGGTTCAGAATACACAGGGTTTCTCCCTCATATTGACTGATCCTGGTCCAGAATACACAGGGTTTCTCCCTCCTCATATTGACTGATCCTGGTTCAGAATACCCAGGGTTTCTCCCTCCTCATAATGACTTATCCTGGTTCAGAATACCCAGGGTTTCTCCCTCCTCATATTGACTGATCCTGGTTCAGAATAGCCAGGGTTTCTCCCTCCTCATATTGACTGATCCTGGTCCAGAATACACAGGGTTTCTCCCTCCCATATTGACTGTTCCTGGTCCAGAATACACAGAGTTTCTCCCTCCTCATATTGACTGATCCTGGTTCTGGGTTTCTCCCTCCTCATCCTGGTCCAGAATACACAGGGTTTCTCCTCCTCATATTGACTGATCCTGGTTCAGAATACACAGGGTTTCTCTCTCATATTTACTGATCCTGGTTCAGAATACACAGGGTTTCTCCCTCCTCATATTGGCTGATCCTGGTCCAGAATACACAGGGTTTCTCCTTCATATTGACTGATCCTGGTTCAGAATACACAGGGTTTCTCCTCCTCATATTGACTGATCCTGGTTCAGAATACACAGGGTTTCTCCCTCCCCATATAGACTGACCTGATCCTGGTTCAGAATACACAGGGTTTCTCCCTCCTCATATTAGCTGATCCTGGTCCAGAATACACAGGGTTTCTCCCTCATATTGACTGATCCTGGTTCAGAATACACAGGGTTTCTCCTCCCCATATTGACTGATCCTGGTTCAGAATACACAGGGTTTCTCCCTCCCCATATTGACTGATCCTGGTTCAGAATACACAGGGTTTCTCCCTCCCCATATTCACTGATCCTGGTTCAGAATACACAGGGTTTCTCCCTCCCCATATTGACTGATCCTGGTTCAGAATACACAGGGTTTCTCCCTCATCTTGACTGATCCTGGTTCAGAATATTCAGGGTTTCTCCCTCATATTGACTGATCCTGTTCCAGAATACACAGGGTTTCTCCCTCCCATATATTGACTGATACATGATCCTGGTTCAGAATACACAGGGTTTCTCCCTCCTCATATTGGCTGATCCTGGTCCAGAATACACAGGGTTTCTCCCTCATATTGACTGATCCTGGTGCAGAATACACAGGGTTTCTCCCTCCTCATATTGGCTGATCCTGGTCCAGAATACACAGGGTTTCTCCCTCATATTGACTGATCCTGGTGCAGAATACACAGGGTTTCTCCCTCATATTGGCTGATCCTGGTCCAGAATACACAGGGTTTCTCCCTCATATTGACTGATCCTGTTCCAGAATACACAGGGTTTCTCCCTCCCCATATTGACTGATCCTGGTCCAGAATACACAGGGTTTCTCCCTCATATTGACTGATCCTGGTTCAGAATACACAGGGTTTCTCCCTCATATTGACTGATCCTGGTCCAGAATACACAGGGTTTCTCCCCCCATATTGACTGATCCTGGTTCAGAATACACAGGGTTTCTCCCTCCCATATTGACTGATACCTGAACCTGGTCCAGAATACACAGGGTTTCTCCCTCCCCATATTGACTGATCCTGGTCCAGAATACACAGGTTTCTCCTCCTCATATTGGCTGATCCTGGTCCAGAATACACAGGGTTTCTCCCTCCCCATATTGACTGATCCTGGTTCAGAATACACAGGGTTTCTCCCTCCCCATATTGACTGATCCTGGTTCAGAATACACAGGGTTTCTCCCTCATCTTGACTGATCCTGGTTCAGAATATTCAGGGTTTCTCCCTCATATTGACTGATCCTGTTCCAGAATACACAGGGTTTCTCCCTCCCATATATTGACTGATACATGATCCTGGTTCAGAATACACAGGGTTTCTCCCTCCTCATATTGGCTGATCCTGGTCCAGAATACACAGGGTTTCTCCCCCATATTGACTGATCCTGGTGCAGAATACACAGTGTTTCTCCCTCCCCATATTGACTGATCCTGGTTCAGAATACACAGGGTTTCTCCCTCATCTTGACTGATCCTGGTTCAGAATATTCAGGGTTTCTCCTCATATTGACTGATCCTGGTGCAGAATACACAGGGTTTCTCCCTCCTCATATTGGCTGATCCTGGTCCAGAATACACAGGGTTTCTCCATCATATTGACTGATCCTGTTCCAGAATACACAGGGTTTCTCCCTCCCCATATTGACTGATCCTGGTCCAGAATACACAGGGTTTCTCCCTCATATTGACTGATCCTGGTCCAGAATACTGATATTGACTGATCCTGGTTCAGAATACACAGGGTTTCTCCCTCATATTGACTGATCCTTGTCCAGAATACACAGGGTTTCTACCCCCATATTGACTGATCCTGGTTCAGAATACACAGGGTTTCTCCCTCCCATATTGACTGATACCTGATCCTGGTTCAGAATACACAGGGTTTCTACCCCCATATTGACTGATCCTGGTTCAGAATACACAGGGTTTCTCCCTCATATTGACTGATCCTGGTTCAGAATACACAGGGTTTCTCCCTCATATTGACTGATCCTGTCCAGAATACACAGGGTTTCTCCCCCCATATTGACTGATCCTGGTTCAGAATACACAGGGTTTCTCCCTCATATTGACTGATCCTTGTCCAGAATACACAGGGTTTCTCCCTCCCATATTGACTGATCCTGGTCCAGAATACACAGGGTTTCTCCCTCCCATATTGACTGATCCTGGTTCAGAATACCCTGGGTTTCTCCCTCCTCATATTGACATATCCTGGTTCAGAATACCCAGGGTTTCTCCCTCCTCATATTGACTGATCCTGGTCCAGAATACACAGGGTTTCTCCCTCCCCATATTTACTGATCCTGGTTCAGAATACACAGGATTTCTCCCTCATATTGACTGATCCTGGTTCAGAATACACAGGGTTTCTCCCTCCCATATTGACTGATCCTGGTCCAGAATACACAGGGTTTCTCCCTCCCATATTGACTGATCCTGGTTCAGAATACCCAGGGTTTCTCCCTCCTCATATTGACTGATCCTGGTCCAGAATACACAGGGTTTCTCCCTCATATTGACTGATCCTGGTGCAGAATACACAGGGTTTCTCCCTCCCCATATTGACTGATCCTGGTTCAGAATACACAGGGTTTCTCCCTCATCTTGACTGATCCTGGTTCAGAATATTCAGGGTTTCTCCCTCATATTGACTGATCCTGTTCCAGAATACACAGGGTTTCTCCCTCCCATATATTGACTGATACATGATCCTGGTTCAGAATACACAGGGTTTCTCCCTCCTCATATTGGCTGATCCTGGTCCAGAATACACAGGGTTTCTCCCTCATATTGACTGATCCTGGTGCAGAATACACAGGGTTTCTCCCTCCTCATATTGGCTGATCCTGGTCCAGAATACACAGGGTTTCTCCATCATATTGACTGATCCTGTTCCAGAATACACAGGGTTTCTCCCTCCCCATATTGACTGATCCTGGTTCAGAATACACAGGGTTTCTCCCTCATATTGACTGATCCTGGTCCAGAATACACAGGGTTTCTCCCTCATATTGACTGATCCTGGTTCAGAATACACAGGGTTTCTCCCTCATATTGACTGATCCTTGTCCAGAATACACAGGGTTTCTACCCCCATATTGACTGATCCTGGTTCAGAATACCCAGGGTTTCTCCCCCATATTGACTGATCCTGTTCCAGAATACACAGGGTTTCTCCTCCCCATATTGACTGATACCTGATCCTGGTTCAGAATACACAGGGTTTCTCCCTCCCCATATTCACTGATCCTGGTTCAGAATACACAGGGTTTCTCCCTCCCCATATTGACTGATCCTGGTTCAGAATATTCAGGGTTTCTCCCTCATATTGACTGATCCTGTTCCAGAATACACAGGGTTTCTCCCTCCCATATATTGACTGATCCTGGTTCAGAATACACAGGGTTTCTCCCTCCTCATATTGGCTGATCCTGGTCCAGAATACACAGGGTTTCTCCCTCATATTGACTGATCCTGGTGCCCAATACACAGGGTTTCTCCCTCCTCATATTGGCTGATCCTGGTCCAGAATACACAGGGTTTCTCCCTCATATTGACTGATCCTGGTGCAGAATACACAGGGTTTCTCCCTCCTCATATTGGCTGATCCTGGTCCAGAATACACAGGGTTTCTCCATCATATTGACTGATCCTGTTCCAGAATACACAGGGTTTCTCCCTCCTCATATTGGCTGATCCTGGTCCAGAATACACAGGGTTTCTCCCTCATATTGACTGATCCTGGTCCAGAATACACAGGGTTTCTCCTCATATTGACTGATCCTGGTTCAGAATACACAGGGTTTCTCCCTCATATTGGCTGATCCTGGTCCAGAATACACAGGGTTTCTCCCTCATATTGACTGATCCTGGTTCAGAATACACAGGGTTTCTCCCTCATATTTACTGATCCTGGTTCAGAATACACAGGGTTTCTCCCTCCCACTATTGACTGATACCTGAACCTGGTCCAGAATACACAGGGTTTCTCCCTCCTCATATTGGCTGATCCTGGTTCAGAATACACAGGGTTTCTCCCTCATATTTACTGATCCTGGTTCAGAATACACAGGGTTTCTCCCTCCCCCTATTGACTGATACCTGAACCTGGTCCAGAATACACAGGGTTTCTCCTTCATATTGACTGATCCTGGTTCAGAATACACAGGGTTTCTCTCTCATATTTACTGATCCTGGTTCAGAATACACAGGGTTTCTCCCTCCCATATATTGACTGATACATGATCCTGGTTCAGAATACACAGGGTTTCTCCCTCCTCATATTGGCTGATCCTGGTCCAGAATACACAGGGTTTCTCCCTCATATTGACTGATCCTGGTGCAGAATACACAGGGTTTCTCCCTCCCCATATTGACTGATCCTGGTTCAGAATACACAGGGTTTCTCCCTCATCTTGACTGATCCTGGTTCAGAATATTCAGGGTTTCTCCCTCATATTGACTGATCCTGGTGCAGAATACACAGGGTTTCTCCCTCCTCATATTGGCTGATCCTGGTCCAGAATACACAGGGTTTCTCCATCATATTGACTGATCCTGTTCCAGAATACACAGGGTTTCTCCCTCCCCATATTGACTGATCCTGGTCCAGAATACACAGGGTTTCTCCCTCATATTGACTGATCCTGGTCCAGAATACACAGGGTTTCTCCCTCATATTGACTGATCCTGGTTCCAGAATACACAGGGTTTCTCCCTCATATTGACTGATCCTTGTCCAGAATACACAGGGTTTCTACCCCCATATTGACTGATCCTGGTTCAGAAAACACAGGGTTTCTACCTCATATTGACTGATCCTGGTTCAGAATACACAGGGTTTCTCCCTCCTCATATTGGCTGATCCTGGTCCAGAATACACAGGGTTTCTCCCTCATATTGACTGATACCTGATCCTGGTTCAGAATACACAGGGTTTCTCCATCCTCATATTGACTGATCCTGGTTCAGAATACACAGGGTTTCTCCCTCCCATATTGTCTGATACCTGGTCCTGGTCCAGAATACACAGGGTTTCTCCCTCCCCATATTGACTGATCCTGGTTCAGAAAACACAGGGTTTCTCCTTCCCCATATTGACTGATCCTGTTCCAGAATACCCAGGGTTTCTCCCTCATATTGACTGATCCTGGTTCAGAATACACAGGGTTTCTCCCTCATATTGACTGATCCTGTTCCAGAATAAACAGGGTTTCTCCTCATCTTGACTGATCCTGGTTCAGAATACACAGGGTTTCTCCCTCCCCATATTGACTGATCCTGGTTCAGAATACACAGGGTTTCTCCCTCCTCATATTGGCTGATCCTGGTTCAGAATACACAGGGTTTCTCCTCCCCATATTGACCGATCCTGGTTCAGAATACACAGGGTTTCTCCTCATCTTGACTGATCCTGGTTCAGAATACACAGGGTTTCTCCCTCATATTGACTGATCCTGTTCCAGAATACACAGGGTTTCTCCCTCCCCATATTAACTGATCCTGGTTCAGAAAACACAGGGTTTCTCCCTCATATTGACTGATCCTGTTCCTGGTTCAGAATACACAGGGTTTCTCCCTCCCATATTGACTGTTCCTGGTCCAGAATACACAGAGTTTCTCCATCCTCATATTGACTGATCCTGGTCCAGAATACACAGGGTTTCTCCCTCCCCATATTGACTGATCCTGGTCCAGAATACACAGAGTTTCTCCATCCTCATATTGACTGATCCTGGTCCAGAATACACAGGGTTTCTCCCTCCCCATATTGACTGATCCTGGTTCAGAATACACAGGGTTTCTCCCTCATATTGACTGATCCTGGTCCAGAATACACAGGGTTTCTCCCTCATATTGACTGATCCTGTTCCTGGTTCAGAATACACAGGGTTTCTCCCTCCCATATTGACTGTTCCTGGTCCAGAATACACAGAGTTTCTCCATCCTCATATTGACTGATCCTGGTCCAGAATACACAGGGTTTCTCCCTCCCCATATTGACTGATCCTGGTCCAGAATACACAGGGTTTCTCCATCCTCATATTGACTGATCCTGGTCCAGAATACACAGGGTTTCTCCCTCCCCATATTGACTGATCCTGGTTCAGAATACACAGGGTTTCTCCCTCATATTGACTGATCCTGGTCCAGAATACACAGAGTTTCTCCATCCTCATATTGACTGATCCTGGTCCAGAATACACAGGGTTTCTCCCTCCCCATATTGACTGATACCTGATCCTGGTTCAGAATACACAGGGTTTCTCCCTCCCCATATTGACCGATCCTGGTCCTGGTTCAGAATACACAGGGTTTCTCCCTCCCATATTGACTGATCCTGGTCCAGAATACACAGGGTTTCTCCCTCCCCATATTGACTGATACCTGATCCTGGTTCAGAATACACAGGGTTTCTCCCTCCTCATATTGACTGATCCTGGTTCAGAATACACAGAGTTTCTCCATCCTCATATTGACTGATCCTGGTCCAGAATACACAGGGTTTCTCCCTCCCATATTGACTGATCCTGGTCCAGAATACACAGAGTTTCTCCATCCTCATATTGACTGATCCTGGTCCAGAATACACAGGGTTTCTCCCTCCCCATATTGACTGATCCTGGTCCAGAATACACAGAGTTTCTCCATCCTCATATTGACTGATCCTGGTCCAGAATACACAGGGTTTCTCCCTCCCCATATTGACTGATCCTGGTCCAGAATACACAGGGTTTCTCCCTCCCATATTGACTGATCCTGGTTCAGAATACCAGGGTTTCTCCCTCATATTGACTGATCCTGGTCCAGAATACACAGGGTTTCTCCCTCCCCATATTGACTGATCCTGGTTCAGAATACACAGGGTTTCTCCCTCATATTGACTGATCCTGTTCCAGAATACATAGGGTTTCTCCCTCCCCATATTGACTGATCCTGGTTCAGAATACACAGGGTTTCTCCCTCATATTGACTGATCCTGGTCCAGAATACACAGAGTTTCTCCATCCTCATATTGACTGATCCTGGTCCAGAATACACAGGGTTTCTCCCTCCCCATATTGACTGATACCTGATCCTGGTTCAGAATACACAGGGTTTCTCCCTCCCCATATTGACCGATCCTGGTCCTGGTTCAGAATACATAGGGTTTCTCCCTCCCATATTGACTGATCCTGGTCCAGAATACACAGGGTTTCTCACTCCCATATTGACTTATCCTGGTTCAGAATACCCAGGGTTTCTCCCTCCTCATATTGACTGATCCTGGTTCAGAATACACAGGGTTTCTCTCTCCCATATTGACTGATACCTGATCCTGGTTCAGAATACACAGGGTTTCTCCCTCCCCATATTGACTGATCCTGGTCCAGAATACCCAGGGTTTCTCCCTACTCATATTGACTGATCCTGGTTCAGAATACACAGGGTTTCTCTCTCCCATATTGACTGATACCTGATCCTGGTTCAGAATACACAGGGTTTCTCCCTCATCTTGACTGATCCTGGTTCAGAATATTCAGGGTTTCTCCCTCATATTGACTGATCCTGTTCCAGAATACACAGGGTTTCTCCCTCCCATATATTGACTGATACATGATCCTGGTTCAGAATACACAGGGTTTCTCCCTCCTCATATTGGCTGATCCTGGTCCAGAATACACAGGGTTTCTCCCTCATATTGACTGATCCTGGTGCAGAATACACAGGGTTTCTCCCTCCTCATATTGGCTGATCCTGGTCCAGAATACACAGGGTTTCTCCATCATATTGACTGATCCTGTTCCAGAATACACAGGGTTTCTCCCTCCCCATATTGACTGATCCTGGTTCAGAATATTCAGGGTTTCTCCCTCATATTGACTGATCCTGTTCCAGAATACACAGGGTTTCTCCCTCCCATATATTGACTGATACATGATCCTGGTTCAGAATACACAGGGTTTCTCCCTCCTCATATTGGCTGATCCTGGTCCAGAATACACAGGGTTTCTCCCTCATATTGACTGATCCTGGTGCAGAATACACAGGGTTTCTCCCTCCTCATATTGGCTGATCCTGGTCCAGAATACACAGGGTTTCTCCCTCATATTGACTGATCCTGGTGCAGAATACACAATGTTTCTCCCTCCTCATATTGGCTGATCCTGGTCCAGAATACACAGGGTTTCTCCATCATATTGACTGATCCTGTTCCAGAATACACAGGGTTTCTCCCTCCCCATATTGACTGATCCTGGTCCAGAATACACAGGGTTTCTCCCTCATATTGACTGATCCTGGTCCAGAATACACAGGGTTTCTCCCTTCCATATTGACTGATCCTGGTCCAGAATACACAGGGTTTCTCCCTCATATTGACTGATCCTTGTCCAGAATACACAGGGTTTCTACCCCCATATTGACTGATCCTGGTTCAGAAAACACAGGGTTTCTACCTCATATTGACTGATCCTGTTCCAGAATACACAGGGTTTCTCCCTCCTCATATTGGCTGATCCTGGTCCAGAATACACAGGGTTTCTCCCTCATATTGACTGATACCTGATCCTGGTTCAGAATACACAGGGTTTCTCCATCCTCATATTGACTGATCCTGGTTCAGAATACACAGGGTTTCTCCCTCCCATATTGTCTGATACCTGGTCCTGGTCCAGAATACACAGGGTTTCTCCCTCCCCATATTGACTGATCCTGGTCCAGAATACACAGGGTTTCTCCCTCCTCATATTGACTGATCCTGGTCCAGAATACACAGGGTTTCTAACTCCCCATATTGACTTATCCTGGTTCAGAAAACACAGGGTTTCTCCCTCATATTGACTGATCCTGTTCCAGAATAAACAGGGTTTCTCCCTCATCTTGACTGATCCTGGTTCAGAATACACAGGGTTTCTCCCTCCCCATATTGACTGATCCTGGTTCAGAATACACAGGGTTTCTCCCTCCCCATATTGACTGATCCTGGTTCAGAATACACAGGGTTTCTCCCTCCCCATATTGACTGATCCTGGTTCAGAATACACAGGGTTTCTCCCTCATCTTGACTGATCCTGGTTCAGAATACACAGGGTTTCTCCCTCATATTGACTGATCCTGTTCCAGAATACACAGGGTTTCTCCCTCCCCATATTAACTGATCCTGGTTCAGAAAACACAGGGTTTCTCCCTCATATTGACTGATCCTGTTCCTGGTTCAGAATACACAGGGTTTCTCCCTCCCATATTGACTGTTCCTGGTCCAGAATACACAGAGTTTCTCCATCCTCATATTGACTGATCCTGGTCCAGAATACACAGGGTTTCTCCCTCCCCATATTGACTGATCCTGTTCCAGAATACACAGGGTTTCTCCCTCCCCATATTGACCGATCCTGGTCCTGGTTCAGAATACACAGGGTTTCTCCCTCCCATATTGACTGATCCTGGTCCAGAATACACAGGGTTTCTCCCTCCCATATTGCCATATTGACTGATCCTGGTCCAGAATACACAGGGTTTCTCCCTCCCATATTGCCATATTGACTGATCCTGGTTCAGAATACACAGGGTTTCTCCCTCCCCATATTGACTGATCCTGGTCCAGAATACACAGAGTTTCTCCCTCATATTGATTGTTCCTGGTCCAGAATACACAGAGTTTCTCCATCCTCATATTGACTGATCCTGGTCCAGAATACACAGGGTTTCTCCCTCCCCATATTGACTGATCCTGGTCCAGAATACACAGGGTTTCTCCATCCTCATATTGACTGATCCTGGTCCAGAATACCAGGGTTTCTCCCTCCCCATATTGACTGATCCTGGTCCAGAATACACAGGGTTTCTCCCTCCCATATTGACTGATCCTGGTTCAGAATACACAGGGTTTCTCCCTCATATTGACTGTTCCTGGTCCAGAATACACAGAGTTTCTCCATCCTCATATTGACTGATCCTGGTTCAGAATACAGGGTTTCTCCCTCATATTGACTGATCCTGTTCCAGGGTTTCTCCCTCCCCATATTGACTGATCCTGGTTCAGAATACACAGGGTTTCTCCCTCATATTGACTGATCCTGGTCCAGAATACACAGAGTTTCTCCATCCTCATATTGACTGATCCTGGTCCAGAATACACAGGGTTTCTCCCTCCCCATATTGACTGATACCTGATCCTGGTTCAGAATACACAGGGTTTCTCCCTCCCCATATTGACTGATCCTGGTCCAGAATACACAGGGTTTCTCCCTCCCATATTGACTGATCCTGGTCCAGAATACACAGGGTTTCTCCCTCCCATATTGACTGATCCTGGTTCAGAATACCCAGGGTTTCTCCCTCCTCATATTGACTGATCCTGGTTCAGAATACACAGGGTTTCTCCCTCCCATATTGACTGATACCTGATCCTGGTTCAGAATACACAGGGTTTCTCCCTCCCATATTGACTGTTCCTGGTTCAGAAAACACAGGGTTTCTCCCTCATATTGACTGATCCTGTTCCAGAATAAACAGGGTTTCTCCCTCATCTTGACTGATCCTGGTTCAGAATACACAGGGTTTCTCCCTCATCTTGACTGATCCTGGTTCAGAATATTCAGGGTTTCTCCCTCATATTGACTGATCCTGTTCCAGAATACACAGGGTTTCTCCCTCCCATATTGACTGATACATGATCCTGGTTCAGAATACACAGGGTTTCTCCCTCATATTGACTGATCCTGTTCCAGAATACACAGGGTTTCTCCCTCATATTGACTGATCCTGGTGCAGAATACACAGGGTTTCTCCCTCCTCATATTGGCTGATCCTGGTCCAGAATACACAGGGTTTCTCCATCATATTGACTGATCCTGTTCCAGAATACACAGGGTTTCTCCCTCCCCATATTGACTGATCCTGGTTCAGAATATTCAGGGTTTCTCCCTCATATTGACTGATCCTGTTCCAGAATACACAGGGTTTCTCCCTCCCATATATTGACTGATACATGATCCTGGTTCAGAATACACAGGGTTTCTCCCTCCTCATATTGGCTGATCCTGGTCCAGAATACACAGGGTTTCTCCCTCATATTGACTGATCCTGGTGCAGAATACACAGGGTTTCTCCTCCTCATATTGACTGATCCTGGTTCCAGAATACACAGGGTTTCTCCCCATATTGACTGATCCTGGTGCAGAATACCAATGTTTCTCCCTGGCTGATCCTGGTCCAGAATACACAGGGTTTCTCCATCATATTGACTGATCCTGTTCCAGAATACACAGGGTTTCTCCCTCCCCATATTGACTGATCCTGGTCCAGAATACACAGGGTTTCTCCCTCATATTGACTGATCCTGGTCCAGAATACACAGGGTTTCTCCCTCATATTGACTGATCCTGGTTCAGAATACACAGGGTTTCTCCCTCATATTGACTGATCCTTGTCCAGAATACACAGGGTTTCTACCCCCATATTGGCTGATCCTGGTCCAGAATACACAGGGTTTCTCCATCATATTGACTGATCCTGTTCCAGAATACACAGGGTTTCTCCCTCCTCATATTGGCTGATCCTGGTCCAGAATACACAGGGTTTCTCCCTCATATTGACTGATACCTGATCCTGGTTCAGAATACACAGGGTTTCTCCCTCCCATATTGACTGATACCTGGTCCTGGTCCAGAATACACAGGGTTTCTCCCTCCCCATATTGACTGATCCTGGTTCAGACAACACAGGGTTTCTCCTTCCCCATATTGACTGATCCTGGTTCAGAATACCCAGGGTTTCTCCCTCATATTGACTGATCCTGTTCCAGAATACACAGGGTTTCTCCCTCATATTGACTGATCCTGGTTCAGAATACACAGGGTTTCTCCCTCATATTGACTGATCCTGTTCCAGAATAAACAGGGTTTCTCCCTCATCTTGACTGATCCTGGTTCAGAATACACAGGGTTTCTCCCTCCCCATATTGACTGATCCTGGTTCAGAATACACAGGGTTTCTCCCTCCCCATATTGACTGATCCTGGTTCAGAATACACAGGGTTTCTCCCTCCCCATATTGACTGATCCTGGTTCAGAATACACAGGGTTTCTCCCTCCTCATATTGACTGATCCTGGTTCAGAATACACAGGGTTTCTCCCTCATATTGACTGATCCTGTTCCAGAATACACAGGGTTTCTCCCTCCCCATATTGACTGATCCTGGTTCAGAAAACACAGTGTTTCTCCCTCATATTGACTGATCCTGTTCCTGGTTCAGAATACACAGGGTTTCTCCTCCCATATTGACTGTTCCTGGTCCAGAATACACAGAGTTTCTCCATCCTTATATTGACTGATCCTGGTCCAGAATACACAGGGTTTCTCCCTCCCCATATTGACTGATCCTGGTCCAGAATACACAGGGACTGATCCTGGTCCAGAATACACATCTCCTCCCCATATTGACTGATCCTGGTTCAGAATACACAGGGTTTCTCCCCTCATATTGACTGATCCTGGTCCAGAATACAGAGTTTCTCCATCCTCATATTGACTGATCCTGGTCCAGAATACACAGGGTTTCTCCCTCCCATATTGATACCTGATCCTGGTTCAGAATACACAGGGTTTCTCCCTCCCCATATTGACTGATCCTGGTCCTGGTTCAGAATACACAGGGTTTCTCCCTCCTCATATTGACTGATCCTGGTCCAGAATACACAGGGTTTCTCCCTCCCCATATTGACTGATACCTGATCCTGGTCCAGAATACACAGGGTTTCTCCCTCCCATATTGACTGATCCTGGTTCAGAATACACAGAGTTTCTCCATCCTCATATTGACTGATCCTGGTCCAGAATACCCAGGGTTTCTCCCTCCCATATTGACTGATCCTGGTCCAGAATACACAGGGTTTCTCCATCCTCATATTGACTGATCCTGGTCCAGAATACACAGGGTTTCTCCTCCCCATATTGACTGATCCTGGTCCAGAATACACAGAGTTTCTCCATCCTCATATTGACTGATCCTGGTCCAGAATACACAGGGTTTCTCCCTCCCCATATTGACTGATCCTGGTCCAGAATACACAGGGTTTCTCCCTCCCATATTGACTGATCCTGGTTCAGAATACCCAGGGTTTCTCCCTCATATTGACTGTTCCTGGTCCAGAATACACAGAGTTTCTCCATCCTCATATTGACTGATCCTGGTTCAGAATACACAGGGTTTCTCCCTCATATTGACTGATCCTGTTCCAGAATACATAGAGTTTCTCCCTCCCCATATTGACTGATCCTGGTTCAGAATACACAGGGTTTCTCCCTCATATTGACTGATCCTGGTCCAGAATACACAGAGTTTCTCCATCCTCATATTAACTGATCCTGGTCCAGAATACACAGGGTTTCTCCCTCCTCATATTGACTGATCCTGGTTCAGAATACACAGGGTTTCTCCATCCTCATATTGACTGATCCTGGTCCAGAATACACAGGGTTTCTCCCTCCCCATATTGACTGATCCTGGTTCCAGAATACACAGGGTTTCTCCCTCCCATATTGACTGATCCTGGTTCAGAATACCCAGGGTTTCTCCCTCCTCATATTGACTGATCCTGGTTCAGAATACACAGGGTTTCTCCTCCCATATTGACTGATACATGATCCTGGTTCAGAATACACAGGGTTTCTCCCTCCTCATATTGGCTGATCCTGGTCCAGAATACACTTTCTCCCTCATATTGACTGATCCTGGTGCAGAATACACAGGGTTTCTCCCTCCCCATATTGACTGATCCTGGTTCAGAATACACAGGGGTTTCTCCCTCATCTTGACTGATCCTGGTTCAGAATATTCAGGGTTTCTCCTCATATTGACTGATCCTGTTCCAGAATACACAGGGTTTCTCCCTCCCATATTTGACTGATACATGATCCTGGTTCAGAATACACAGGGTTTCTCCCTCCTCATATTGGCTGATCCTGGTCCAGAATACACAGGGTTTCTCCCTCATATTGACTGATCCTGGTGCAGAATACACAGGGTTTCTCCCTCCTCATATTGATCTGATACCTTTCTCCATCATATTGACTGATCCTGTTCCAGAATACACAGGGTTTCTCCCTCCCCATATTGACTGATCCTGGTCCAGAATACACAGGGTTTCTCCCTCATATTGACTGATCCTGGTCCAGAATACACAGGGTTTCTCCCTCATATTGACTGATCCTGGTTCCAGAATACACAGGGTTTCTCCCTCCCATATTGACTGATCCTGGTCCAGAATACACAGGGTTTCTCCCCCATATTGACTGATCCTGGTTCAGAATACCCAGGGTTTCTCCCTCATATTGACTGATCCTGTTCCAGAATACACAGGGTTTCTCCCTCCCCATATTGACTGATACCTGATCCTGGTTCAGAATACACAGGGTTTCTCCCTCCCCATATTCACTGATCCTGGTTCAGAATATTCAGGGTTTCTCCCTCATATTGACTGATCCTGTTCCAGAATACACAGGGTTTCTCCCTCCCATATATTGACTGATACATGATCCTGGTTCAGAATACACAGGGTTTCTCCCTCCTCATATTGGCTGATCCTGGTCCAGAATACACAGGGTTTCTCCCTCATATTGACTGATCCTGGTGCAGAATACACAGGGTTTCTCCCTCCCATATTGACTGATCCTGGTTCAGAATACACAGGGTTTCTCTCTCCCCATATTGACTGATCCTGGTCCAGAATACACAGGGTTTCTCCCACCCCATATTGACTGATCCTGGTCCAGAATACCCAGGGTTTCTCCCCCATATTGACTGATCCTGGTTCAGAATACACAGGGTTTCTCCCTCCCCATATTGACTGATCCTGGTCCAGAATACCCAGGGTTTCTCCCCCATATTGACTGATCCTGGTTCAGAATACACAGGGTTTCTCCCTCTTCATATTGACTGATCCTGGTTCAGAATACACAGGGTTTCTCCCCCATATTGACTGATCCTGGTCCAGAATACACAGGGTTTCTCCCCCATATTGACTGATCCTGGTCCAGAATACACAGGGGTTCTCCCTCCTCATATTGACTGATCCTGGTCCAGAATACACAGGGTTTCTCCCTCCTCATATTGACTGATCCTGGTCCAGAATACACAGGGTTTCTCCCTCATATTGACTGATCCTGTTCCAGAATACACAGGGTTTCTCCCTCCCATATTGACTGATCCTGGTTCAGAATACCCAGGGTTTCTCCCTCCCCATATTGACTGATACCTGATCCTGGTCCAGAATACACAGGGTTTCTCCCTCATATTGACTGATCCTGGTCCAGAATACCCAGGGTTTCTCCCTCATATTGACTGATCCTGTTCCAGAATACACAGGGTTTCTCCCTCATATTGACTGATCCTGGTTCAGAATACACAGGGTTTCTCCCTCCCATATTGACTGATCCCCTGTTCCAGAATAAACAGGGTTTCTCCCTCATCTTGACTGATCCTGGTTCAGAATACACAGGGTTTCTCCCTCCCCATATTGACTGATCCTGGTTCAGAATACACAGGGTTTCTCCCTCCTCATATTGACTGATCCTGGTTCCAGAATACACAGGGTTTCTCCCTCCCCATATTGACTGATCCTGGTTCAGAATACACCTCCCTCATCTTGACTGATCCTGGTTCAGAATACACAGGGTTTCTCCCCTCATATTGACTGATCCTGGTCCAGAATACACAGGGTTTCTCCCTCCCCATATTGACTGATCCTGGTTCAGAATACACAGGGTTTCTCCCTCCCATATTGACTGATCCTGGTCCTGGTTCAGAATACACAGGGTTTCTCCCTCCCATATTGACTGTTCCTGGTCCAGAATACACAGAGTTTCTCCATCCTCATATTGACTGATCCTGGTCCAGAATACACAGGGTTTCTCCCTCCCCATATTGACTGATCCTGGTCCAGAATACACAGAGTTTCTCCATCCTCATATTGACTGATCCTGGTCCAGAATACACAGGGTTTCTCCCTCCCCATATTGACTGATCCTGGTCCAGAATACACAGAGTTTCTCCATCCTCATATTGACTGATCCTGGTTCAGAATACACAGGGTTTCTCCCTCCCCATATTGACTGATTCTAGTTCAGAATACACATGGTTTCTCCCTCCCCATATTGACTGATCCTGGTTCAGAATACACAGGGTTTCTCCCTCATATTGACTGATCCTGTTCCAGAATACATAGGGTTTCTCCCTCCCCATATTGACTGATCCTGGTCCAGAATACACAGGGTTTCTCCCTCCCCATATAGACTGATACCTGATCCTGGTTCAGAATACACAGGGTTTCTCCCTCCCCATATTGACCGATCCTGGTCCTGGTTCAGAATACACAGGGTTTCTCCTCCCATATTGACTGATCCTGGTCCAGAATACACAGGGTTTCTCCCTCCCCATATTGACTGATACCTGATCCTGGTCCAGAATACACAGGGTTTCTCCCTCCCATATTGACTGATCCTGGTTCAGAATACCCAGGGTTTCTCCCTCCTCATATTGACTGATCCTGGTCCAGAATACACAGGGTTTCTCCCTCCCATATTGACTGTTCCTGGTCCAGAATACACAGAGTTTCTCCATCCTCATATTGACTGATCCTGGTCCAGAATACACAGGGTTTCTCCCTCCCCATATTGACTGATCCTGGTCCAGAATACACAGAGTTTCTCCATCCTCATATTGACTGATCCTGGTCCAGAATACACAGGGTTTCTCCCTCCCCATATTGACTGATCCTGGTCCAGAATACACAGGGTTTCTCCCTCCCATATTGACTGATCCTGGTTCAGAATACCCAGGGTTTCTCCCTCATATTGACTGTTCCTGGTCCAGAATACACAGAGTTTCTCCATCCTCATATTGACTGATCCTGGTTCAGAATACACAGGGTTTCTCCCTCCCCATATTGACTGATCCTGGTCCAGAATACACAGGGTTTCTCCCTCCCCATATTGACTGATCCTGGTTCAGAATACACAGGGTTTCTCCCTCCTCATATTGACTGATCCTGGTCCAGAATACACAGAGTTTCTCCATCCTCATATTGACTGATCCTGGTCCAGAATACACAGGGTTTCTCCCTCCCCATATTGACTGATACCTGATCCTGGTTCAGAATACACAGGGTTTCTCCCTCCCCATATTGACCGATCCTGGTCCTGGTTCAGAATACACAGGGTTTCTCCCTCCCATATTGACTGATCCTGGTCCAGAATACACAGGGTTTCTCCCTCCCATATTGACTGATCCTGGTTCAGAATACCCAGGGTTTCTCCCTCCTCATATTGACTGATCCTGGTTCAGAATACACAGGGTTTCTCCCTCCCATATTGACTGATCCTGGTTCAGAATACCCAGGGTTTCTCCCTCCTCATATTGACTGATCCTGGTTCAGAATACACAGGGTTTCTCCCTCCCATATTGACTGTTCCTGGTCCAGAATACACAGAGTTTCTCCATCCTCATATTGACTGATCCTGGTCCAGAATACACAGGGTTTCTCCCTCCCCATATTGACTGATCCTGGTCCAGAATACACAGGGTTTCTCCCACCCCATATTGACTGATCCTGGTCCAGAATACAGAGGGTTTCTCCCTCTTATTGACTGATCCTGGTTCAGAATACACAGGGTTTCTCCCTCCCATATTGACTGATCCTGGTCCAGAATACACAGGGTTTCTCCCTCCCCATATTGACTGATCCTGGTCCAGAATACACAGGGTTTCTCCCTCCCATATTGACTGATCCTGGTCCAGAATACACAGGGTTTCTCCCACCCCATATTGACTGATCCTGGTCCAGAATACACAGGGTTTCTCCCTCTTATTGACTGATCCTGGTTCAGAATTCACAGGATTTCTCCTTCATATTGACTGATCCTGGTTCAGAATACACAGGGTTTCTCCCTCCCATATTGACTGATACCTGATCCTGGTTCAGAATACACAGGGTTTCTCCCTCCCCATATTGACTGATCCTGGTTCAGAATACACAGGGTTTCTCCCTCATATTGACTGATCCTGTTCCAGAATAAACAGGGTTTCTCCCTCATCTTGACTGATCCTGGTTCAGACTACACAGGGTTTCTCCCTCCCCATATTGACTGATCCTGGTTCAGAATACACAGGGTTTCTCCCTCCCATATTGACTGATACATGATCCTGGTTCAGAATACACAGGGTTTCTCCCTCCCATATTGACTGATCCTGTTCCAGAATACACAGGGTTTCTCCCTACTCATATTGACTGATCCTGGTCCAGAATACACAGGGTTTCTCCCTCCTCATATTGACTGATCCTGGTCCAGAATACACAGGGTTTCTCCCTCCCCATATTGACTGATCCTGGTCCAGAATACACAGGGTTTCTCCCTCATATTGACTGTTCCTGGTCCAGAATACACAGAGTTTCTCCATCCTCATATTGACTGATCCTGGTCCAGAATACACAGGGTTTCTCCCTCCCCATATTGACTGATCCTGGTCCAGAATACACAGGGTTTCTCCCTCCTCATATTGACTGATCCTGGTCCAGAATACACAGGGTTTCTCCCTCCCCATATTGACTGATCCTGGTCCAGAATACACAGGGTTTCTCCCTCCCCATATTGACCGATCCTGGTCCTGGTTCAGAATACACAGGGTTTCTCCCTCCCATATTGACTGATCCTGGTCCAGAATACACAGGGTTTCTCCCTCCCATATTGACTGATCCTGGTTCAGAATACCCTGGGTTTCTCCTCCTCATATTGACATATCCTGGTTCAGAATACCCAGGGTTTCTCCCTCCTCATATTGACTGATACCTGTTCCTGGTCCAGAATACACAGAGTTTCTCCATCCTCATATTGACTGATCCTGGTCCAGAATACACAGGGTTTCTCCCTCCCTTATTGACTGATCCTGGTCCAGAATACACAGGGTTTCTCCCTCCCCATATTGCCTGATCCTGGTTCAGAATACACAGGGTTTCTCCCTCATATTGACTGATCCTGGTCCAGAATACACAGAGTTTCTCCATCCTCATATTAACTGATCCTGGTCCAGAATACACAGGGTTTCTCCCTCCCCATATTGACTGATACCTGATCCTGGTTCAGAATACACAGGGTTTCTCCCTCCCCATATTGACCGATCCTGGTCCTGGTTCAGAATACACAGGGTTTCTCCCTCCCATATTGACTGATCCTGGTTCAGAATACCCAGGGTTTCTCCCTCCTCATAATGACTTATCCTGGTTCAGAATACCCAGGGTTTCTCCCTCCTCATATTGACTGATCCTGGTTCAGAATACACAGGGTTTCTCTCTCCCATATTGACTGATACCTGATCCTGGTTCAGAATACACAGGGTTTCTCCCTCCCATATTGACTGTTCCTGGTCCAGAATACACAGAGTTTCTCCATCCTCATATTGACTGATCCTGGTCCAGAATACACAGGGTTTCTCCCTCCCCATATTGACTGATCCTGGTCCAGAATACACAGAGTTTCTCCATCCTCATATTGACTGATCCTGGTCCAGAATACACAGGGTTTCTCCCTCCCCTTATTGACTGATCCTGGTCCAGAATACACAGGGTTTCTCCCTCCCATATTGACTGATCCTGGTTCAGAATACCCAGGGTTTCTCCCTCATATTGACTGTTCCTGGTCCAGAATACACAGAGTTTCTCCATCCTCATATTGACTGATCCTGGTCCAGAATACACAGGGTTTCTCCCTCCCCATATTGACTGATCCTGGTCCAGAATACACAGAGTTTCTCCATCCTCATATTGACTGATCCTGGTCCAGAATACACAGGGTTTCTCCCTCCCCATATTGACTGATCCTGGTCCAGAATACACAGGGTTTCTCCCTCCCCATATTGACTGATCCTGGTTCAGAATACACAGGGTTTCTCCCTCCCCATATTGACTGATCCTGGTTCAGAAAACACAGGGTTTCTCCCTCATATTGACTGATCCTGTTCCAGAATAAACAGGGTTTCTCCCTCATCTTGACTGATCCTGGTTCAGAATACACAGGGTTTCTCCCTCCCCATATTGACTGATCCTGTTCCAGAATACACAGGGTTTCTCCCTCCCCATATTGACCGATCCTGGTCCTGGTTCAGAATACACAGGGTTTCTCCCTCCCATATTGACTGATCCTGGTCCAGAATACACAGGGTTTCTCCCTCCCATATTGCCATATTGACTGATCCTGGTCCAGAATACACAGGGTTTCTCCCTCCTCATATTGACTGATCCTGGTCCAGAATACACAGGGTTTCTCCCTCCTCATATTGACTGATCCTGGTCCAGAATACACAGGGTTTCTCCCTCCTGTTCCTGGTCCAGAATACACAGAGTTTCTCCATCCTCATATTGACTGATCCTGGTCCAGAATACACAGGGTTTCTCCCTCCCCATATTGACTGATCCTGGTCCAGAATACACAGGGTTTCTCCCTCCCCATATTGACTGATCCTGGTCCAGAATACACAGGGTTTCTCCCTCCCCATATTGACTGATCCTGGTTCAGAATACACAGGGTTTCTCCCTCCCCATATTGACCGATCCTGGTCCAGGTTCAGAATACACAGGGTTTCTCCCTCCCATATTGACTGATCCTGGTCCAGAATACACAGGGTTTCTCCCTCCCATATTGACTGATCCTGGTTCAGAATACCCTGGGTTTCTCCCTCCTCATATTGACATATCCTGGTTCAGAATACCCAGGGTTTCTCCCTCCTCATATTGACTGATCCTGGTCCAGAATACACAGGGTTTCTCCCTCCCCATATTTACTGATCCTGGTTCAGAATACACAGGATTTCTCCCTCCCCATTGACTGATCCTGGTCCAGAATACACAGGGTTTCTCCCTCCCCATATTGCCTGATCCTGGTTCAGAATACACAGGGTTTCTCCTCATATTGACTGATCCTGGTCCAGAATACACAGAGTTTCTCCATCCTCATATTGACTGATCCTGGTTCAGAATACACAGGGTTTCTCCCTCCCCATATTGACTGATACCTGATCCTGGTTCAGAATACACAGGGTTTCTCCCTCCCCATATTGACCGATCCTGGTCCTGGTCCAGAATACACAGGGTTTCTCCCTCCCATATTGACTGATCCTGGTTCAGAATACCCAGGGTTTCTCCCTCCTCATAATGACTTATCCTGGTTCAGAATACCCAGGGTTTCTCCCTCCTCATATTGACTGATCCTGGTTCAGAATACACAGGGTTTCTCTCTCCCATATTGACTGATACCTGATCCTGGTTCAGAATACACAGGGTTTCTCCCTCATATTGACTGTTCCTGGTCCAGAATACACAGAGTTTCTCCATCCTCATATTGACTGATCCTGGTCCAGAATACACAGGGTTTCTCCCTCCCCATATTGACTGATCCTGGTCCAGAATACACAGGGTTTCTCCCTCCTCATATTGACTGATCCTGGTCCAGAATACACAGGGTTTCTCCCTCCCCATATTGACTGATCCTGGTCCAGAATACACAGGGTTTCTCCCTCCCCATATTGACTGATCCTGGTTCAGAATACACAGGGTTTCTCCCTCCCCATATTGACTGATCCTGGTTCAGAAAACACAGGGTTTCTCCCTCATATTGACTGATCCTGTTCCAGAATAAACAGGGTTTCTCCCTCATCTTGACTGATCCTGGTTCAGAATACACAGGGTTTCTCCCTCCCCATATTGACTGATCCTGGTTCAGAATACACAGGGTTTCTCCCTCCCCATATTGACTGATCCTGGTCCAGAATACACAGGGTTTCTCCCTCCCCATATTGACTGATCCTGGTTCAGAATACACAGGGTTTCTCCCTCATATTGACTGATCCTGGTCCAGAATACACAGAGTTTCTCCATCCTCATATTGACTGATCCTGGTCCAGAATACACAGGGTTTCTCCCTCCCCATATTGACTGATCCTGGTCCAGAATGGTTTCTCCAGAATCCTGGTCCAGAATACACAGGGTTTCTCCCTCCCCATATTGACTGATCCTGGTCCAGAATACACAGGGTTTCTCCTCCCCATATTGACCGATCCTGGTCCAGGTTCAGAATACACAGGGTTTCTCCCTTCCATATTGACTGATCCTGGTCCAGAATACACAGGGTTTCTCCCTCCTCATATTGACTGATCCTGGTTCAGAATACCCTGGGTTTCTCCCTCCTCATATTGACTATCCTGGTTCAGAATACCCAGGGTTTCTCCCTCCTCATATTGACTGATCCTGGTCCAGAATACACAGGGTTTCTCCCTCCCCATATTGACTGATCCTGGTTCAGAATACACAGGGTTTCTCTCTCCCCATATTGACTGATCCTGGTCCAGAATACACAGGGTTTCTCCCTCCCCATATTGACTGATCCTGGTTCAGAATACACAGGGTTTCTCCCTCATATTGACTGATCCTGGTCCAGAATACACAGAGTTTCTCCATCCTCATATTGACTGATCCTGGTCCAGAATACACAGGGTTTCTCCCTCCCCATATTGACTGATACCTGATCCTGGTTCAGAATACACAGGGTTTCTCCCTCCCCATATTGACTGATCCTGGTCCAGAATACACAGGGTTTCTCCCTCCCCATATTGACTGATCCTGGTTCAGAATACACAGGGTTTCTCCCTCCCATATTGACTGATCCTGGTCCAGAATACACAGGGTTTCTCCCTCCCATATTGACTGTTCCTGGTCCAGAATACACAGAGTTTCTCCATCCTCATATTGACTGATCCTGGTCCAGAATACACAGGGTTTCTCCTCCCATATTGACTGATCCTGGTCCAGAATACACAGAGTTTCTCCCTCCTCATATTGACTGATCCTGGTCCAGAATACACAGGGTTTCTCCCTCCCCTTATTGACTGATCCTGGTCCAGAATACACAGGGTTTCTCCCTCCCATATTGACTGATCCTGGTTCAGAATACCCAGGGTTTCTCCCTCATATTGACTGTTCCTGGTCCAGAATACACAGGGTTTCTCCCTCCCCATATTGACTGATCCTGGTCCAGAATACCTGACTGATATCCCTGGTTCAGAATACACAGGGTTTCTCCTCCCCATATTGACCGATCCTGGTCCTGGTTCCAGAATACACAGGGTTTCTCCCTCCTCATATTGACTGATCCTGGTCCAGAATACACAGGGTTTCTCCCTCCCATATTGACTGATCCTGGTTCAGTACCATAATGAATCCTGGTTCAGAATACACAGGGTTTCTCCCTCCTCATATTGACTGATCCTGGTCCAGAATACACAGGGTTTCTCCCTCCCATATTGATTGTTCCTGGTCCAGAATACACAGAGTTTCTCCATCCTCATATTGACTGATCCTGGTCCAGAATACACAGGGTTTCTCCCTCCCCATATTGACTGATCCTGGTCCAGAATACACAGGGTTTCTCCCTCCTCATATTGACTGATCCTGGTTCAGAATACACAGGGTTTCTCCCTCATATTGACTGTTCCTGGTCCAGAATACACAGAGTTTCTCCATCCTCATATTGACTGATCCTGGTCCAGAATACACAGGGTTTCTCCCTCCCCATATTGACTGATCCTGGTCCAGAATACACAGAGTTTCTCCATCCTCATATTGACTGATCCTGGTCCAGAATACACAGGGTTTCTCCCTCCCCATATTGACTGATCCTGGTCCAGAATACACAGGGTTTCTCCCTCCCCATATTGACTGATCCTGGTCCAGAATACACAGGGTTTCTCCCTCCATATTGACTGATCCTGGTCCAGAATACACAGGGTTTCTCCCTCCCATATTGACTGATCCTGGTTCAGAATACCTGGGTTTCTCCCTCCTCATATTGACATATCCTGGTTCAGAATACCCAGGGTTTCTCCCTCCTCATATTGACTGATACCTGTTCCTGGTCCAGAATACACAGAGTTTCTCCATCCTCATATTGACTGATCCTGGTTCAGAATACACAGGGTTTCTCTCTCCCCATATTGACTGATCCTGGTCCAGAATACACAGGGTTTCTCCCTCCCCATATTGACTGATCCTGGTTCAGAATACACAGGGTTTCTCCCTCATATTGACTGATCCTGGTCCAGAATACACAGAGTTTCTCCATCCTCATATTGACTGATCCTGGTCCAGAATACACAGGGTTTCTCCCTCCCCATATTGACTGATACCTGATCCTGGTTCAGAATACACAGGGTTTCTCCCTCCCCATATTGACTGATCCTGGTCCAGAATACACAGGGTTTCTCCCTCCTCATATTGACTGATCCTGGTCCAGAATACACAGGGTTTCTCCCTCCTCATATTGACTGATCCTGGTTCAGAATACACAGGGTTTCTCCCTCCCATATTGACTGATCCTGGTTCAGAATACACAGAGTTTCTCTCTCCCATATTGACTGATACCTGATCCTGGTTCAGAATACACAGGGTATCTCCCTCCCATATTGACTGTTCCTGGTCCAGAATACACAGAGTTTCTCCATCCTCATATTGACTGATCCTGGTCCAGAATACACAGGGTTTCTCCCTCCCCATATTGACTGATCCTGGTCCAGAATACACAGAGTTTCTCCATCCTCATATTGACTGATCCTGGTCCAGAATACACAGGGTTTCTCCCTCCCCATATTGACTGATCCTGTTCCAGAATACACAGGGTTTCACCCTCCCCATATTGACTGATACCTGATCCTGGTTCAGAATACACAGGGTTTCTCCCTCCCCATATTGACTGATCCTGGTTCAGAATACACAGGGTTTCTCCCTCATATTGACTGATCCTGTTCCAGAATAAACAGGGTTTCTCCCTCATCTTGACTGATCCTGGTTCAGAATACACAGGGTTTCTCCCTCCCCATATTGACTGATCCTGGTTCAGAATACACAGGGTTTCTCCCTCATATTGACTGATCCTGGTCCAGAATACACAGGGTTTCTCCCTCCTCATATTGACTGATCCTGGTTCAGAATACACAGGGTTTCTCCCTCATATTGACTGATCCTGGTCCAGAATACACAGAGTTTCTCCATCCTCATATTGACTGATCCTGGTTCAGAATACACAGGGTTTCTCCCTCATATTGACTGATCCTGGTCCAGAATACACAGGGTTTCTCCCTCCTCATATTGACTGATCCTGGTCCAGAATACACAGGGTTTCTCCCTCCCCATATTGACTGATCCTGGTCCAGAATACACAGGGTTTCTCCTCCCCATATTGATCCTGGTCCAGGTTCAGAATACACAGGGTTTCTCCCTTCCATATTGACTGATCCTGGTCCAGAATACACAGGGTTTCTCCCTCCCATATTGACTGATCCTGGTTCAGAATACCCTGGGTTTCTCCCTCCTCATATTGACATATCCTGGTTCAGAATACCCAGGGTTTCTCCCTCCTCATATTGACTGATATCCTGGTCCAGAATACACAGGGTTTCTCCCTCCTCATATTGACTGATCCTGGTCCAGAATACACAGGGTTTCTCCCTCCCCATATTGACTGATCCTGGTCCAGAATACACAGGGTTTCTCCCTCCCCATATTGACTGATCCTGGTCCAGAATACACAGGGTTTCTCCCTCAATTGACTGATCCTGGTCCAGAATACAGGTTTCTCCATCCTCATATTGACTGATCCTGGTCCAGAATACACAGGGTTTCTCCCTCCCCATATTGACTGATACCTGATCCTGGTTCCAGAATACACAGGGTTTCTCCCTCCCCATATTGACTGATCCTGGTCCTGGTTCAGAATACACAGGGTTTCTCCCTCTCATATTGACTGATCCTGGTTCAGAATACACAGGGTTTCTCCCTCCCATATTGACTGATCCTGGTCCAGAATACACAGGGTTTCTCCCTCCCATATTGACTGTTCCTGGTCCAGAATACACAGAGTTTCTCCATCCTCATATTGACTGATCCTGGTCCAGAATACACAGGGTTTCTCCCTCCTCATATTGACTGATCCTGGTCCAGAATACACAGAGTTTCTCCATCCTCATATTGACTGATCCTGGTCCAGAATACACAGGGTTTCTCCCTCCTCATATTGACTGATCCTGGTCCAGAATACACAGGGTTTCTCCCTCCCCATATTGACTGATCCTGGTTCAGAATACACAGGGTTTCTCCCTCATATTGACTGATCCTGGTCCAGAATACACAGGGTTTCTCCCTCCCCATATTGACTGATCCTGGTCCAGAATACACAGAGTTTCTCCATCCTCATATTGACTGATCCTGGTCCAGAATACACAGGGTTTCTCCCTCCCCATATTGACTGATCCTGGTCCAGAATACACAGGGTTTCTCCCTCCCCATATTGACTGATCCTGGTTCAGAATACACAGGGTTTCTCCCTCCCCATATTGACCGATCCTGGTCCTGGTCCAGAATACACAGGGTTTCTCCCTCCCATATTGACTGATCCTGGTCCAGAATACACAGGGTTTCTCCCTCCCATATTGACTGATCCTGGTTCAGAATACCCAGGGTTTCTCCCTCCTCATAATGACTTATCCTGGTTCAGAATACCCAGGGTTTCTCCCTCCTCATATTGACTGATCCTGGTTCAGAATACACAGGGTTTCTCCCTCCCATATTGACTGTTCCTGGTCCAGAATACACAGAGTTTCTCCATCCTCATATTGACTGATCCTGGTCCAGAATACACAGGGTTTCTCCCTCCCCATATTGACTGATCCTGGTCCAGAATACACAGAGTTTCTCCATCCTCATATTGACTGATCCTGGTCCAGAATACACAGGGTTTCTCCCTCCCCATATTGACTGATCCTGGTCCAGAATACACAGGGTTTCTCCCTCCCATATTGACTGATCCTGGTTCAGAATACCCAGGGTTTCTCCCTCCCTGTTCCTGGTCCAGAATACACAGAGTTTCTCCATCCTCATATTGACTGATCCTGGTCCAGAATACACAGGGTTTCTCCCTCCCCATATTGACTGATCCTGGTCCAGAATACACAGGGTTTCTCCCTCCTCATATTGACTGATCCTGGTCCAGAATACACAGGGTTTCTCCCTCCCCATATTGACTGATCCTGTTCCAGAATACCCAGGGTTTCTCCCTCATATTGACTGATCCTGTTCCAGAATACACAGGGTTTCTCCCTCCCATATTGACTGATCCTGGTTCAGAATACACAGGGTTTCTCCCTCCCCATATTGACCGATCCTGGTCCAGGTTCAGAATACACAGGGTTTCTCCCTCCCATATTGACTGATCCTGGTCCAGAATACACAGGGTTTCTCCCTCCCATATTGACTGATCCTGGTTCAGAATACCCTGGGTTTCTCCCTCCTCATATTGACATATCCTGGTTCAGAATACCCAGGGTTTCTCCCTCCTCATATTGACTGATCCTGGTTCAGAATACTCAGGGTTTCTCTCTCATATTGACTGATACCTGTTCCTGGTCCAGAATACACAGAGTTTCTCCATCCTCATATTGACTGATCCTGGTCCAGAATACACAGGGTTTCTCCCTCCCCATATTGACTGATCCTGGTTCAGAATACAGAGTTTCTCCATCCTCATATTGACTGATCCTGGTCCAGAATACACAGGGTTTCTCCCTCCCCATATTGACTGATCCTGGTCCAGAATACACAGGGTTTCTCCCTCCCCATATTGACTGATCCTGGTTCAGAATACACAGGGTTTCTCCCTCCCCATATTGACTGATCCTGGTCCAGAATACACAGGGTTTCTCCCTCCCCATATTTACTGATCCTGGTTCAGAATACACAGGGTTTCTCCCTCCCCATATTGACTGATCCTGGTTCAGAATACACAGGGTTTCTCCCTCATATTGACTGATCCTGGTCCAGAATACACAGGGTTTCTCCCTCCCCATATTGACTGATACCTGATCCTGGTTCAGAATACACAGGGTTTCTCCCTCATATTGACTGATCCTGGTCCAGAATACACAGAGTTTCTCCATCCTCATATTGACTGATCCTGGTCCAGAATACACAGGGTTTCTCCCTCCCCATATTGACTGATACCTGATCCTGGTTCAGAATACACAGGGTTTCTCCCTCCTCATATTGACTGATCCTGGTGCAGAATACACAGGGTTTCTCCCTCCCCATATTGACTGATCCTGGTTCAGAATACACAGGGTTTCTCCCTCCCCATATTGACCGATCCTGGTCCTGGTTCAGAATACACAGGGTTTCTCCCTCCCATATTGACTGATCCTGGTCCAGAATACACAGGGTTTCTCCCTCCCCATATTGACTGATCCTGGTCCTGGTTCAGAATACACAGGGTTTCTCCCTCCCATATTGACTGTTCCTGGTCCAGAATACACAGGGTTTCTCCCTCCCATATTGACTGATCCTGGTTCAGAATACCCAGGGTTTCTCCCTCATATTGACTGTTCCTGGTCCAGAATACACAGAGTTTCTCCATCCTCATATTGACTGATCCTGGTCCAGAATACACAGGGTTTCTCCCTCCCCATATTGACTGATCCTGGTCCAGAATACACAGGGTTTCTCCCTCCCCATATTGACTGATCCTGGTCCAGAATACACAGGGTTTCTCCCTCCCCATATTGACTGATCCTGGTTCAGAATACACAGGGTTTCTCCCTCCCCATATTGACCGATCCTGGTCCAGGTTCAGAATACACAGGGTTTCTCCCTCCCATATTGACTGATCCTGGTCCAGAATACACAGGGTTTCTCCCTCCCATATTGACTGATCCTGGTCCAGAATACACAGGGTTTCTCCCTCCCATATTGACTGATCCTGGTTCAGAATACCCAGGGTTTCTCCCTCCTCATATTGACATATCCTGGTTCAGAATACCCAGGGTTTCTCCCTCCTCATATTGACTGATCCTGGTTCAGAATACACAGGGTTTCTCTCTCATATTGACTGATACCTGTTCCTGGTCCAGAATACACAGAGTTTCTCCATCCTCATATTGACTGATCCTGGTCCAGAATACACAGGGTTTCTCCCTCCCCATATTGACTGATCCTGGTCCAGAATACACAGAGTTTCTCCATCCTCATATTGACTGATCCTGGTCCAGAATACACAGGGTTTCTCCCTCCCCATATTGACTGATCCTGGTCCAGAATACACAGGGTTTCTCCCTCCCCATATTGACTGATCCTGGTTCAGAATACACAGGGTTTCTCCCTCCCCATATTGACTGATCCTGGTCCAGAATACACAGGGTTTCTCCCTCCCCATATTTACTGATCCTGGTTCAGAATACACAGGGTTTCTCCCTCCCATATTGACTGATACCTGATCCTGGTTCAGAATACACAGGGTTTCTCCCTCCCCATATTGACTGATCCTGGTTCAGAATACACAGGGTTTCTCCTCCCCATATTGACTGATCCTGGTCCAGAATACACAGGGTTTCTCCCTCCCCATATTTACTGATCCTGGTTCAGAATACACAGGATTTCTCCCTCATATTGACTGATCCTGGTTCAGAATACACAGGGTTTCTCCCTCCCATATTGACTGATACCTGATCCTGGTTCAGAATACACAGGGTTTCTCCCTCCTCATATTGACTGATCCTGGTGCAGAATACACAGGGTTTCTCCCTCCCCATATTGACTGATCCTGGTTCAGAATACACAGGGTTTCTCCCTCCCCATATTGACCGATCCTGGTCCTGGTTCAGAATACACAGGGTTTCTCCCTCCCATATTGACTGATCCTGGTCCAGAATACACAGGGTTTCTCCTCCCCATATTGACTGATCCTGGTCCAGAATACACAGGGTTTCTCCCTCTCATATTGACTGATCCTGGTCCAGAATACACAGGGTTTCTCCCTCCCATATTGACTGATCCTGGTTCAGAATACCCAGGGTTTCTCCCTCCTCATAATGACTTATCCTGGTTCAGAATACCCAGGGTTTCTCCCTCCTCATATTGACTGATCCTGGTTCAGAATACACAGGGTTTCTCTCTCCCATATTGACTGATACCTGATCCTGGTTCAGAATACACAGGGTTTCTCCCTCCTCATATTGACTGATCCTGGTTCAGAATACACAGGGTTTCTCCCTCCTCATATTGACTGATCCTGGTCCAGAATACACAGGGTTTCTCCCTCCTCATATTGACTGATCCTGGTCCAGAATACACAGGGTTTCTCCCTCCCCATATTGACTGATCCTGGTCCAGAATACACAGGGTTTCTCCCTCCCCATATTGACTGATCCTGGTCCAGAATACACAGAGTTTCTCCATCCTCATATTGACTGATCCTGGTCCAGAATACACAGGGTTTCTCCCTCCCCATATTGACTGATCCTGGTCCAGAATACACAGGGTTTCTCCCTCCCCATATTGACTGATCCTGGTTCAGAATACACAGGGTTTCTCCCTCATATTGACTGATCCTGGTTCAGAATACACAGGGTTTCTCCCTCATATTGACTGATCCTGGTTCAGAATACACAGGGTTTCTCCCTCCCCATATTGACCGATCCTGGTCCAGGTTCAGAATACACAGGGTTTCTCCCTCCCATATTGACTGATCCTGGTTCAGAATACCCTGGGTTTCTCCCTCCTCATATTGACATATCCTGGTTCAGAATACCCTGGGTTTCTCCCTCCTCATATTGACATATCCTGGTTCAGAATACACAGGGTTTCTCCCTCATATTGACATATCCTGGTTCAGAATACCCAGGGTTTCTCCCTCCTCATATTGACTGATCCTGGTCCAGAATACCCAGGGTTTCTCCCTCCCATATTGACTGATCCTGGTCCAGAATACACAGGGTTTCTCCCTCCCCATATTTACTGATCCTGGTTCAGAATACACAGGATTTCTCCCTCATATTGACTGATCCTGGTTCAGAATACACAGGGTTTCTCCCTCCCATATTGACTGATACCTGATCCTGGTTCAGAATACACAGGGTTTCTCCATCCTCATATTGACTGATCCTGGTCCAGAATACACAGGGTTTCTCCCTCCCCATATTGACTGATCCTGGTTCAGAATACACAGGGTTTCTCCCTCCCCATATTGACTGATCCTGGTTCAGAATACACAGGGTTTCTCCCTCCCATATTGACTGATACCTGATCCTGGTTCAGAATACACAGGGTTTCTCCTCCTCATATTGACTGATCCTGGTGCAGAATACACAGGGTTTCTCCCTCCCCATATTGACTGATCCTGGTTCAGAATACACAGGGTTTCTCCCTCATATTGACCGATCCTGGTCCAGAATACACAGGGTTTCTCCTCCCATATTGACTGATCCTGGTCCAGAATACACAGGGTTTCTCCCTCCTCATATTGACTGATCCTGGTTCAGAATACCCAGGGTTTCTCCCTCCCATATTGACTGATCCTGGTTCAGAATACCCAGGGTTTCTCCCTCATATTGACTGTTCCTGGTCCAGAATACACAGAGTTTCTCCATCCTCATATTGACTGATCCTGGTACAGAATACACAGGGTTTCTCCCTCCCATATTGACTGATCCTGGTTCAGAATACACAGGGTTTCTCCCTCCTCATATTGACTGATCCTGGTCCAGAATACACAGGGTTTCTCCCTCCCATATTGACCGATCCTGGTCCTGGTCCAGAATACACAGGGTTTCTCCCTCCCATATTGACTGATCCTGGTTCAGAATACCCAGGGTTTCTCCCTCATATTGACTGATCCTGGTCCAGAATACACAGAGTTTCTCCATCCTCATATTGACTGATCCTGGTTCAGAATACACAGGGTTTCTCCCTCATATTGACTGATCCTGGTCCAGAATACACAGAGTTTCTCCATCCTCATATTGACTGATCCTGGTCCAGAATACACAGGGTTTCTCCCTCCCATATTGACTGATCCTGGTTCAGAATACCCTGGGTTTCTCCCTCCTCATATTGACATATCCTGGTTCAGAATACCCAGGGTTTCTCCCTCCTCATATTGACTGATCCTGGTTCAGAATACACAGGGTTTCTCCCTCCCATATTGACTGATCCTGGTTCAGAATACCCTGGGTTTCTCCCTCCTCATATTGACATATCCTGGTTCAGAATACCCAGGGTTTCTCCCTCCTCATATTGACTGATCCTGGTTCAGAATACACAGGGTTTCTCCCTCATATTGACTGATACCTGTTCCTGGTCCAGAATACACAGAGTTTCTCCATCCTCATATTGACTGATCCTGGTCCAGAATACACAGGGTTTCTCCCTCCCATATTGACTGATCCTGGTTCAGAATACACTGGGTTTCTCCCTCCTCATATTGACATATCCTGGTTCAGAATACACAGGGACTTCCTGGTCCAGAATCCAGGGTTTCTCCTCATATTGACTGATCCTGGTTTCAGAATACACAGGGTTTCTCCCTCCTCATATTGACTGATCCTGGTCCTGGTTCAGAATACACAGGGTTTCTCCCTCCCATATTGACTGATCCTGGTCCAGAATACACAGATATTGACTTTGATCCTGGTTCAGAATACACAGGGTTTCTCCCTCCCCATATTGACTGATCCTGGTTCAGAATACACAGGGTTTCTCCCTCCCCATATTGACTGATCCTGGTTCAGAATACACAGGTTTCTCCATCCCCATATTGACTGATCCTGGTCCAGAATACACAGGGTTTCTCCCTCCCCATATTGACTGATCCTGGTTCAGAATACACAGGGTTTCTCCATCCTCATATTGACTGATCCTGGTTCAGAATACACAGGGTTTCTCCCTCCCCATATTGACTGATCCTGGTTCTCCCTTTCTCCCTCCCCATATTGACTGATCCTGGTGCAGAATACACAGGGTTTCTCCTCCCCATATTGACTGATACCTGGGTTCAGAATACACAGGGTTTCTCCATCCTCATATTGACTGATCCTGGTTCAGAATACACAGGGTTTCTCCCTCCCCATATTGACTGATGGTCCAGAATACCTGATCCTGTTCAGAATACACAGGGTTTCTCTCCTCCCTCATATTGACTGATCCTGGTGCAGAATACACAGGGTTTCTCCATCCCCATATTGACTGATCCTGGTTCAGAATACACAGACTGTTTCTCCCTCCTCATATTGACTGATCCTGGTCAGAATACACAGGGTTTCTCCCTCCCCATATTGACTGATT